>NC_142338.1:46644166-46950000 GCF_054954075.1 Amborella trichopoda | reverse complement strand
GGGAATACTCTTTATTGGGAGAACTTTTTCTTCCAATCTTACCTTTCTAGGGCATTTTATTGGTCAAAAAGAAAAGGATGTTCCTTTGGTGGTATCTCAAATGCAACTAAAGATATCCTTAAAAAGAACAGGATGGTCGTGACTGTGCGTGTCTGTGTGTATATGTTTATAGAAGTTCAACAGGTGAGTGCCTTAGGAGATAAATAGCTGCTAAGTTTATGAACGTTTGTCGGGAACATCTTTTGGAAACAAAAGAAAGAAAAATGTCCATGTAATAGAGGTCAAGGAAATAACATAATATGGGATTATTGGGCTCAACACATTACTATGATTTTACACTATTCCATTCTTACACCCATTTTCTGTGAGAATACCATATAACATGGAATTCAAGTTGTGGTGATGTGTTTCATGAGAGAGCAAAACACAGGGATAAAACTCCACATTATTTTTTCAATATCTCTCTCATGGTGCCTCTTTCTTTTCTTTTTCTTGATAGGAACTTCTCGCATGGTGCCTTTAGCCTTCCATATAATATGAGTAGGCAAAGTATCACTTCTTGTCATTGCTATTATTGATACTTTTTTTTTTTTGTGCCTATGGGGGTTGGGTTGGAGGTCTCTCTGGATAGATTTTAGAGAGGATCCTAAATATGTTTCTTGTCAATTCAATCTTTCCTACCATAAATAGATCGGCTTTTTTGTGCTTCTTGTCCTTAATAATCCACATGTGGAGCTCAACTTTCAACCAAGGGAAACAAATTACCCACAAGGGTATTTTTGGTCACTTGTGTTATTATATCGCATAGGTTTTGGGGGATCATACACAATATGGCACTCATTCTAATCCATCATGTATTTTTCTTGGCATGATGATTGTTCTCTCTAACAATGCACATCATCAATGGAAAGAAAGAGGCCCAAGTTTTCAATGTCAGACTCATAGATAGACTGAAGCTGCTACAAGAACCAACAGACAGTTGCTACAAATTGAAAACTATGAACAGACATTCATGTGTGTTTACATTTATTCAGATATTCAACTCTTCCCTAAACGAAGCGAAGTTTTCTCAACCTCTATAACAGCAAAACCTGATTTGATTTTTCTTTTTTTTTGAAGGAAAGTTATTTTAACTTTTAAAAGAATCATTTTTCTTCATAACAACAATTTTCCTCTATACTAAATTGGTTGAGTGATACATGCCAAGAACATATAAATCTCTTCACCAGTCAACTAACCAAAATAATAATAAAAATAATAACGAGAAATGTCTTAACAGGAGATGACGTTACCTCAGTTACTGTGAAAGCACGGTGGATCAGAAGTGCCAGCAAAAAACAAGGTGGGACAAGGAAATAGTGTCTAAAGGTATCCTGATCCTTGTTGTATGTCTGTTTAACCACTTTATGATACCTCATGTACCAAACGATGCCAATCGATGTTCCCAGGAATACAAGCTTCATAATCGTGTTGTACAAGGATATATAGTTTGTGAAGATGTCAAGATACCTTGTAGCAAACACAATAACATAAAGCTCTTGCGTTTTAAGTGATATGCCTGGTTGGCGGAAAAGGAAAAAAGGAAGTCAAGCAAGGAATACATTTCCAAGTAATACATTAAAAACTAATCAACTGAATCACCACACAAAATAGAATTTGGAATTTGAGACCCATATGGAAAAGATGTCTAAGAAGGGAGAATAAACTCCCAAGACATGCAATAAGAAGGAACAAAATAAAGATACAAATACATATGTTACTTCATACATGTGAAAATCCTTAAGCATCACGCCTTTAGCGAAGTGCCAAATCTTACCACCCCAAGTTTCTAATTCAACATCAAGAAAGTGTGTAAATGAGTTCCCATTCAAATTCAAGACTTGCTCTGTATCAAGACTATCAAATTCAAGACTTGCTCTGTATCAAGACTATCAAATTCAAGACTTGCTCTGTATCATTTAGCTAAAGAGAAGGATGTCATTCATATCTTTAAATGCATTCATGTATATCCAATCAATACAAGTTTCCATGCATTTGACCACGATGAAATCTAACAAAAATATTTCCTAGTATTACAGTGGAGAGAACTTCCCAAGTTCAAAAGCCAAACTCCTCGCCATACAAAAGTGCTTATATGAATCAAAGTAAACAGAAATGGGGTTGAAGAATGGAAACTCATGCATCGCAAGAAACTGGAAAAAAAAGAGAAAAATCCACAGTATCATACTAAAGACAACATTCACATCGAGCAATGATCTCATGCAAGTACGACCACAAATTTATGAGGAAACAAGAATCACTAGTTAACATGAGGCTTATGCTGGAAATGATGACTGCATAGTGAAATAATAGAGTGCTCCAAGCTTCTTTGTAATTTCAATTGTCGATAAATTAGAATCACACAGAAAACCTAAACCCACATTATCAAGTGTGAAATAAAAGCACACCAAACTATCACAATATCCACAACCTTTTTTTTTATTATAAAATAGCCTTTACATAAATTAGAATCACACAGAAAACCTAAACCCACATTATCAAGTGTGAAATAAAAGCACACCAAACTATCACAATATCCACAAACTACATAATTGTCGATAAATTAGAATCACACAGAAAACCTAAACCCACATTATCAAGTATGAAATAAAAGCACACCAAACTATCACAATATCCACAACCTTTTTTTTTATTATAAAATAGCCTTTACATAATTAAAAAATCTCTATCTATTGCCAAAGTTCAAATAATCAAACAACAACGAAATTAATCTCAAGCTACTCAAAATCTTTCCAACCCAAGTAACGAACAAAAGAATGAGCTTACAAAAACCCAAGATTTTACGAATTGAGAAAACAAATAATCACACAAATTAGGGGAAAAAATAACCTTTTCGAAGAAACACAATTTTATGATCACTGTAAAAAAAATAAAAAATAAAAATGAAACTATCAATAAAAATGGAGACCATTCAACAAAAGCCCGAGATCCTAAAAACCAACTAATCAGAAAAAATAAGAAAACAAATCATAGAGAAAGTATAAATCTACTAACCAATGCAACCCCAAAAGAATACTAAATAAAAAAAACGAACACTGATACAGAGAGACCCGAGATTTTCTCCCTGAGAGATGATCATAAAAAATGAAATATATAATTCAATCTAAATCAACAAAAAAATATATAAAACTCATTCAAATATGGACAAAATTAGAGAGAAAATCTAAGAAAACGAAGTACCTGAACAGGATTTCATTGTGCGTATTTTCAAAAGCAAAATGATGATGCTGAGAAGATGGCTCATATCCCCGGTCAACCTGAAGATATTCATCTTGCATTTACTGTTTTTTTCTCAGATTCTTCAAGAAAGAAAAACGTAAAGAAAACCCCACAAATTAAACTTTCGCTCTTTTTTGATGAATCTTCTTCCTCTGGAGTTTGATTTGCCCTAAAACACGCTCATGAGTGAAGAAAAAAAAACTGCTATCACTTTCACAATCAGGTGTCTTTAAGTCAAGGACGAAAATACCCTCCTAATTTATTAGAATGAAAGAAAAAAAAGAGGCCATTTACTTTTGGAAAAGGGTGCAACTTTAAAAAGTAAAAGTAAAGATGCACCTCAAAAATCCATGGAAAAAGTCATTTTCATATTATCTAGATGCATAAATATGGGAAAAAAAAAATTAATTTTAAAAATAGTACATCTTGCAATACATTATCGATACTATTGATTTTCAAGATTTTTGTATGTTTATAGATCTACTTGATTCTAATTATTTTTTAAATTGATAATTTTATAAATATAGATAAAAATAGCTTTTAAAATAATCAAATTTTCTACACTAAAATTACATATTGTGATAAAATTTGGAGGTGCATTATAATTGGATAGTTTAAGGTTGCAATTTTATAGAAACCATACTTTTTACTTTTTAGTATAAAAATCTTTGAATCACTCTTATCTATTAGATTTAAAATGGAATAATTGTGAAAGTGTCATTCACTAAACCTTAAATTCCTAAAAAACTATTAAATTAAATTTCACAAAAACACTCCAAACCATCCGATTTGATATTTAATAGCTATGGGGAGCTCCTCGTAAAAAAAGGATAAATGATATGCATGTCCTTAAGTAGTTTAATGGATGATCAATATTGTACTATCCCACACAATGACCACCGAATTACTATGGAATCAATGACCATAAAGTGCTCGGAGAATTTTAATCCTCGTGACCACATGAGATAGGTGGGAAAGAAAGTCTTCACCATCCGATGAATAGGTTGGAATGTGGATGGGATCCTCCAATTCTTCAAATAATATTTCGACATGAATCACATTGATTAGAGCCCTAGAGGTAAAAACCCTCGTGACCACTTATTACAGATACGGTCATTAGAATTGGATTAGATATTGTTCCAATTAAATCAAATTGGACCATTTGACTTGCCAGACTAGTGAAAGCATTGTCATCCATCAATTTTCAATTAAATCAGGCTTTTGTTTTAGATCGGACTAGCAAAAATACCAGTTAGCAGTCCGTTCAGGTGGTCTGATCCAGTCTTGATAACTATAGTCATAATGATTACATCCATATTTTTCCCATTGCAAAACAAGTGAGAATCCTACATTCACAGGGTCTTCACTAATTTCCTCTCTATATGCTTTCTGCTGCTTTTCTAGGAAGGAAGACAAGCTAATATGGAGCTTAGAACCTAGTGGGCCTTCACAGTCAGATCATTGTATAATAACATTTATAGGGAGTGGCACATAGAAGACAACCCATTAGTCTCCAAATTTTGGAATTGCAGGGTATCAGGCAGAGTAAAAACTTTCATGTGGATTCTAAGCTATAAGAGAGCCCTCACTATTGACCAGCTTCGCAAGATGGGAATAATAGAATGATACCAGCTTCGCAAGACGGGAATAATAGAATGATGAAGAAACACTTGACCACATTTCATTCACTACCCTTTTTTGTTGATGAGTTGTGGGGCTAGGTCTGTGCCTTATCTAAGTTGGACATGGGTTAGGCCGGAAGGTTTGATCATCTGCTATAACAGGTTGGTCTCCAACTTCTCGACATTGGGTATTGCCCTTTGGAGGAATTAGTGGTTGCCATTCTTTGGAATGTGTGGAAGGAGCAGAATAACAAAACATTTGAAGAACAGAAGAGGGATGTCTATAAATTGTGCTAGGCCATTAGTTGTTCTGTTTTAGCCTGGGCTTAGATTTTTCCACTCTTTAAGGTCATTCTTAAAGAGCTTTACTTCACACACTTAGAGAGATCTTATTTCGTAAAGAGTGGAGACCCATAGATCCACAGCTTGGACACCACCACCTAATGGACGGCTCAAACTCAATTTTGATGGTGGTGTTCTAGGGAAGAATTGAGTGGTAGGATATGGGGGGTATGTTGCGAGACTCGGGAGTCATTCACTGGTCTTACCAAGGTCGGCTCCATCAATGTTATATTAACGAAGTGGAGCTCTGGGCTTTGAAGATTGGTGCCTCCAAACTTCAACCAAATCACATACGACTTATCATAGAAGGAGATTCGGCTAATATGATCAAATAGTAAAGGGAGCCGGATTGTAGACCTTGGTTTTTAAGCCCTATTATGGATGAAGTTATCTTGTGTCTTAAAGGGAGAGAAGTGCAGTCTGCTCATGTTTTTAGAGATTTTAATGCAGATGCCAACTTTTTAGCAAAAACAGGTGACTATGGCCTAGTGCTTCCTCCTCTTCCCCTCATTCCTTTCTCCTTTCTTCCCTTCTTTTTATTTTCTTTCTTTTCTTTTATCTTTATGTGGTATTTCTTTCATTATCTCAATGAAACTTAATGTTTATGAAAAAAGACATGCCTTTTGAAAACGTTTAGTCCAGTCAAAATAGAGGTGCCATTAATTTAGGGTATAAAAATGGGAATCACCAAGGTGCCCCATTCTGTTCACCTTGTCCGACTTGGGGTGATTGTTTAATTGAGTACGATTGAGCAGCACTTAACAAAGAAATTTTCTAAGGAAATCAGGAGTATGAAAGTGGAATCAGCCATGCCAACGATCAACCTACATGATATCCATTATAGAGCTCACCACAATCAAACAGAATAAAACAAATTTGTCGAATTAAACTCCACCAGTACCCAAGGAACAAAATGTGAATTGAATCTACAGGCGGAGGGTTATTACTCATTTTTGCACTTTCTGTTGTATTTGATACAACGGACTTGCACATATATAGATGTTTTTTGAAAAGCGGGTGAGGTTTGCATAAGGTTTTTTGAGAAGGGGGTGAGGTTTGCATAAGGTGTCAATCTTAAAGAATCTAAAGAAGACATCTCTCCTGAAGATGTAATTTTGATGTTCAAAATTTCAATGATGACCTGAAAATCCATCTAACATCTAAATATAAAATTTAAAACTAAAAAATGATATAAATTGAACATTTTTTGCAAGTGTTTGAAAGTCTTGAAATGATCAATCCATATAATATGTTACAAGATGTACTATTTTTATGACTTAAATTTCTGTGTTCTTTTTTTTTTTCTATATTTGCACATCTCATGTTATCATTTCGAGAGTTTTTTAGCATTAGAATAACCTTTTTTGATAGATCGTGCCTTCCTTCTCCAGCATACAGTTCACACTATATGTAAACTTTTTTCCTATGAAAAAACAGATCAAGGTTATATCACTTATTTTTCTCAAATTTCAAAAAGAGATGCACCAGATATCACATTAATATATAAAGAGATACATATATAAATTAGACCACTTACTTTTGATACTAATGAGTAGAAGTTGCTTATCAGGAATAAAAATGAAAAAACTTTTGACATTTCTAGCAGTTTGTACGTTTAATTTAACTCTGTTAATATTTGGTTGTTTCCTTTGTTGCAGGACATCTTCCATTCAGGGGCAATAAAATCTGGAACTGATTTTCAAGTTTACAGAGAAGTTGCAGGCCTTTCTGGTCTTGATTTTCTTATGGAGATGTTGGTGCTGTTTACCACACCAAGGTTTGGAATGCAAATGGCTCGGTATATTGAGAAGTTTAATTCAAGAAGGAGAATCCTTATTCGTTGAATGTTTACTTCATCCAACAATTACAGAGAGTCCAAGCTTAAAAAACCAAAACAAATTAAGAAAAATATTTTAAATTCCTAAAATATTGTCTAATCTTGTTTAATGGAACTAGTCAAACATTAGTCCATTTTCCACTTGACCTAATTTTTGCCATGAACCAGTCTGGATAGGTCCGCTTAGGTCTCATAAATACGGCTTGCGATAGATATCCCAAGAGAGTGTAGCACAGTAAGTCCATACACAAGATCGACAGTAAAGGGCAATCCATATAATCCGATAGAGAGAGGAGTGTGTAAACTCTGCTTGTATAGTGTACACGGAGACTATCCACAAACCATCATCTCATCGTCGACAAAGGTGGAGATGAGGTTGCTGATTCTCTCTATCTCTCACAGTCAACAGAACAACGGCTCATCTCCCCCATCCACACCATCAACTGATAGTCACACAACCAAGGATAAACTCACTGTTGTATCCCGAAAAGCACACCATGTATAGCGTACCCGCCCAAAAAGCATCTTTAAAAAAAGAAAAGCTGTGTCCACATAATGTCCAGAAAATCACAAAGACTCTGTTCTTTCTCAAAAAGAAAGATGCATACCCCAGAGAGAGAGAGTTTACCATAGCTGCTCAGGTCTGACAAATTTGATTGAGCCCAACATCAGGTTTTGCCCGCAACCATACCCAAAAATTGCAACATCCAACGAATATTGTACCAGTAGAATTCAGTGATTTCATAACCATAACCATACAAATGGGACAGAAGAAAAATTCATGGAAAGAAAAAAATACCTACATCTGTCCAGCTCAATGGAAATGGGAATTTACTGAAGCCTAAAAACATATCTCAGCCACAAAAGTTAAGCTTCTTCATCACCTTAGCATAAGCTGCATGGACAAGCGCAGGCTGTCTCAGCCTTCTTTTCGCTTTCTTTGACTGCAAATCCACCAAAAAAAATCCCACTTTATTCCCAATTGCTATTATAGCAAATTAGCAATTTCAACTATCATATGCAAACCACACCATTCAGTTGCCTTCTCTCTCTCCCTCTCTGCACTTATGGGTGCACGCACACACGTGTGAACCCCATAGTTTTTGCATAACCAATTTCACACTTTCAAAGAGGAAAATGTGCAAGCAAGATGAAATCAGGGGTTTTAAAAAGAATGGTACTTAAAAAGTTCGAATCACATATGTTGACGAATGTTATCAAAATTCGCTTCGCTTCGGCCGAAGAGGCTGTGAAGCCTTCAGATTTTAGGCATAAACCGAAGAGAAGCGAAGCTTGGTGCTGCCGCTTCAGTCAGATTCGGACCGCTTCGGGTTTGCTTCGGGTTTATTTCAGGTCTGATTCGGCTAGCAAAGAAATAGCTATATAAATTTATTTAATATATATATATATATATATATATATATATATATATATATATATATATATATTCCATTATTTGTATATATTTTATATATAAATATCCAAATAATTTATATTAAATTTAAAAAAATCCGAAGTCTTCCCCTAAATTGGCCGAAGCACCGAATTGCTTCATTTTTCTCACCAAACCAAAGAAGACACATAAGCGAATCTGACAAATTTGATGTTGACAAGAGATCCTGGGGTCATGTCAGTTTGCCACCTAGACAATTTTGGAACATGAAGTCACTTAAGTGACAATGAGCCCACAATGCAGTATGGTAGGATTACCATGTGCTTAACAAATGAGGAGCAACTTATGGTTTTCAAATGGCGAGGTGAGAAGCTAAGCAGGAAGTAGGGAAAAGAGGGAACATGGAGTATCGAATGGCAAGGTGAGAAGCTAAGCAGGAAGTAGGGAAAAGAGGGAACATGAAGTACCCGAGAGAGAGAGAGAGAGACTAAAGCTCCACCAGGATGCTCTGAGGACCCAGATTTTGATTGAAAAAAAAAAAAACCAAAAAGAGCAGCAAATTTTAAACTAGCTATCATCAAAAGTGTGGTATACAAACTAGTAAACGAGCCAATCCGACCAGATTAGCAGCCACGATAACTCAAGAATTATCCCTTCTAATTCCAATAAATAAGAAACTCAGCTATATTTCCCAGATAGTCTCTTATACATACCAAGGATGCATGAACCTAGAACTGCCTAAAAGAATGTTATGGAGTAAAAAAAGCAGGATTCCCTTAAGAACCCTTATGTTTCTCTGAAAAATTAGCTGGTATTACCAGATAACTCTGGTTATTTATTGAAAGAAAATTTGACTGCTATCGTACCCAAAATAAGATGAAGGTGATGCAAAGGTAAACAAAACTTACCCACGATTATAAAAAGAGCAATGTCACCAAAATATAGTTCTTTGGGATACTTAAGATTACATTAACCCCCAACACACAAAAAAACAACCCAAAGTACTTAAGATCACACCAACCAAGGTGACTTATTAGCATTTACATCCGCTTTATAAGTAAGGCTGGGGAGAAAGCCTTCACCTAAGAGACTAGTGCCCACGAGTTTCCCCAGTGGCCAAGTGTGTCCACTTTAGGGGAATTCAATCTCAATTTGGGAGTTCCATAAAGGGCACTGATCCAGCCACTCAAATTTTAATAATCTACTCCACACAGTATGTTCTTTCAAAAGGAAAACAAGAAAAAAAGACGCAAGGAATGGGTAGAAAAACCAGGAGGTCTGGAGTCCATATTGCCACCCATGTTTTGGGTGGCATAATCAAAACAATGGGTGGATTAGATAAATCTTGTGCTGATCTGTGCCCTTTCATGACTACCCTTAGGTCAGGAGCCAACTTCTTCACTTAGAATTCTTAATGGTTCCATCAACAAAACACCTTAAAATTCCCATTTGCCTATGTATTGTTATGTAACAATATAGATTAGGGGGTTTAGGTCCCCAACTTACCTTAACTACCCAAGATTAATATAATACAGAGAGGAAGGAACCAAACGAGACACATGCCAAAGTCCAAATATTAGGCCAAATGTGGCGTAAATCACTAACAAAGAAAAACTACAATAAAATGAGCTGAAAACGATGAAAACTAGTACATAGGTCAAGGTTCAAGATCACATAATTGTTGAAACTTAACTCACTTCTTCTATTTTTCATGATTTTGCAATTCTCACTAACAATGTATTAAAGCCAAATATAGCCACAACTAACAAAACTTAAAGATATTTGCCTGTCAATTGCTTTTGGAAATATATAGCTGGAAAACCACTATATTGGTGTTGGTGCTTTTGTCACTATTATTATTTTCATAAACTAAGTATACATACAAGCTTCGAAGATGTAGTTTACAGCAAGTCAAAACTTAAAATAATCTCAAGAGCCTTGTGCTGGAAGAGAATGAACATGACATCAGGTGATTTATTACAGAATCGGATAGTTGTCCAAGACAAAAAAGGTGAAATGGTGAGAATTCCCAGCTGGCTTTAACCCCTTCCCATTCCAGACCTGGTATGGACAAACATCTCAATGAATTTCATTGAAGGGCTCCCAAACTTTATAGGTAAACATCATTAAGATGGTAATTGATCACCAAACCGACATTGTAGCAGCAGTAACACAACATTTTCTGAAGCTTATCTTTAAACTCCATGGTATGTCCATATCTGTAGACTTTGATAGTGATGGTGACGTAGTCACAAATCACTTCCGGAAGTTGTTTAAGTTGCATGGAATACAACTAAAGATAACCGTGGCATATCATCCCCAGATAGATGGGCAAACTAAGGTAGTAAACAAATGTCCAGAAACTTATTTTCTATGTTTGCAGGTACCCATCCAAAACAGTGAGTGAGCTCCCATTAGTAGCATCTTGGTGACACAACACCATCCGTCACTCCTCTACACAAACAACACCATTCGAAGGCGTGTGTGGCCAACCACTTAATTTCTTACATCCAAGGGCTACAAGTGGTCAAACAGTTGAACTGAAATCACAAAGTCATGATCGCATCAGTCAGATTTAGAAGGCTAATTTGCCCATGGACCAACATCAAAGAAAGCAACAAGCAGATGAAAATGCAAAGAAATGGAGCACGAAGTTGGGGATATGGTCTTCTTATGCCTTCAACCGTATTGAATTCAGTTAACACGCAAAGATCCAACAAACTTCCCCAAAATTCTGTGTATCGGAGAATTGGCCAAGGATTGATACGTCACGTGTTTCATGCCTCATTGCTCAAGAAGAAGGTGGGATCAAAAGTACCGGTACAAATTCATATCTCATAATTCATGGAAGGCCCATGGTAGTTGGACAAAAGACATATATAGGGACAGCAGGTGCAAAAATATCAAAATCATGCAACTACAGAGGTTCTAGAGCAACCAAAAAAACAAAAACAAAAATAGAACCAAGAGATGCGGGATGGGAACCATTTGAAAAATTACAAGATAGGTTTCCGAATTTTCGACCCTGATGACAAGGTTGTTCATTAAAGTAGAGTAGCATCTTTTGATGCTATTCAACAAGCCATATGTTTCTTTTTGTGTTCGACTCCTTTTTTGGATAGGTTGCAGGTTTCTCTTTACTGCACTTTTTGCAGTTAACACTAATGAGTTTTTATATCTTTCATGGCTTATTTTGTTAAGCAGGCAATTAGAGAAACTTCCGATAGGATTGATTGCAATAGGGATATGGCTTGTTTAGGGGAAGGCCTAATGTTATAGATAGGGGAGGAAGATGACAGGTCCAGCCCTTGATGATCATCTGCAATACTCTGAGGAGGTTGCCCCCCTCCCTCTCCTCTCCAAGGTAGTCATTGTGACTAAAGGAAAATGGACACTTCAATTTTCATTAATGGCTTAAAGAAGAGATTTGCCACGATATGCAGACATCAAGCCAACATTCATGCTCCAACCCAATCCGTACACTGCTTCTTTTATTCCTCTGTCCATGAAAACTCACAATCTCTTTTATCTTCTATCAAAATCCACATACTTTTTCTCTCTTTCATGATGTCATTCATCCCCCTTATGCCAGATGTTGAGGCTCCAATAACAATATATAAAGTTCAAATTACTGTGAAAAGAACGGAATATATATCAAACCACATTATTCACCCGAACAAAATGGGGCTGCCGAAATAAGAAATTGGACACTAATAGAGATGGTGCAAACTGCCAAGTATGATAGGTACCACCAAACTTGGATTAGAATTTTGGGGAGAGGCGATTCTAACAGCCACTTGTATCCTCAACCGGACTCCCATTCAGGCGGTTACCTCAACTCTATCTAGAGCGTCCTCCCTCCATCAAGCACCTCAAGTTTAGGGATGTTCAGCCCATTTTTCGATCCCTTCACAAAATAGGAGTAAACTAGAACCCAAGAGCATCAAATGTGTTTTTATTGACTATCCAACGCATGGTAAGGCTGACCTGTTTTATGACTTGTCCAATAGCAATGTAATCGAAAGTTACGGTGCACATTTCCCTAACAAGTAGATTTCTATGAGATGGATGCCCATGGTTCCCCCAAGGAGAAGATAAAGAGTAAGAAGACCACCCCAGTTCTTCACCTAGCTAGGTGAGGTATATAAGAGAATAAGTGAAGAACCCAACCATGAACGAACTAAATACCAAGAAGTCATTAATTGCCCCAAGAGAAATCTATGGAGAGAGGCCATTGGACGATTACATGAATTCTATTGAGAAAAATCAAGTATTGGAGTTAATTCACCTACCACCTAATCGAAAGGCTATAGGGTGCAAGTGGGTCTTTAAAAAGAAACTAAACTCTGAGAGGCAATTACACAAGTGTAAGGCAAGGTTGGTCGCTAGAGGGTTCACACAAAAGGAAGGGATAGACTACCATGACACTTTCTCCGTAATCGCCAAAATGGTCTCCATTAGGATCATCCTAGCTATCACCATATACCTAGACCTTGAACTCCATAAAATGGATGTTAACACTGCTTTCCTTAGTGGGGATTTAAACGAGGGAATTTATATGAACAAACCGATGGTTTTGGAGTAAAGGGGAAGGAGAAGCTTGTGCACAAACTTAATAAATCCTTGTATGGCTTGAAACAAGCATCAAGGTGATGGTTCATTTAATTTCATTATACGTTGTCAAACATGACTTCAAACCTAATGAGGAGGACACATGCATTTATATTAAGGTCAGTGGTAGTGACATCGTTTTCTTAACTTTGTATGTAAATGATATTCCATTGGCTAGTAACTCCTTAAACCTGGTAAGAGAAAGAAAGTCCTTGTTATTGGATAACTTTGATATTAAAGACATGGGTGTGAAGCTTCCTTTGTGCTGGGGATAAAGATAATACAAGATAGAGCAACCCCAACACTTCAATTATCTCAAGCCACAAATTGCAAAAGGTACTTGTAGGATTTCACATGAGCGAGTGCAAACCAATTAATACACCCGTGGAAAGAGAATGAAGCTAAGCTTGAGTATGTGTCCGAGAAATGATGGAGAGAAAGATAATCGAAAGAGCGCCATATAGAAGTGCCGAAGGATCCCTCATGCATATGGGCCCTAGACCCAATTTAGCTTTCACTGAAAGACTAATTGGGAGAGTTTAAAGAAACCAAGATTGGAATATTGGAAAGCCATGAAGAGAATACTTAGATACCTTATGAGAACATATGATTATGCACTCAGTTATGGGGATGTCAATGAATTATCCATTTTAGGATATTCATATGCTGATTTCCAAGGGGATTCGGATGAGTGAAAATCTGCCTCGGGATATCATTTATGTATCGTGGTAGTGCTATCTCATGGTGGTTGGTTGATGCTATCGAACTCTATTTTGAGATAAATGATTGGCTTTACAGCTTCTAGCAGTTCAAAGAAGACAGAAATAGTATGTATTGGCTCAAAAATGGAAGACCACAGTGCAAGATCCAGACTAAGAGAAGTTACACTGCAAGACAAAATCTATAGTATCTCCATTCAAAAACCTAATACAAGTTGGTGAGAATGGATCTTCTCATGACAGAATAGAACACGAGATAGAGGGAGTGTTGATGCAAGAAGTGCAAACTTTAGGATAGATCACTATCTCTCTTAACAAGGGGCACAGTCTGACGCAATAGGTGGGACTCCAATGGGGGTTTAACTGACAAGGGAAAAAGAAATAAGGCCTATGACTTGTTGGAAACCTTGAATTGAAGCTCTGAGAAAGACATGGTCGCATTTGTGACAAAGTGCCGAGGGTGTTTTCACAGGGCTACAGTGAATTCGAGGAATTTAGGCAAAAATCAGGACTCACCTTGCTGATATGGAGGATAAGTCAAGAAAGTGGTGATGTGCTGAACTCCTTGAAGAATTTTTTCCTCAACATAAGAAGGATCCGTGAAGCATTGTTAAGAATCAGATGATATAGACCAAGTATAGACTAAGTGGCAAACTGTTTACAATGTTTAAGTATAACAGTTGGCATTTCAGTTTCTACCCACTACCAATATTGAGCACTCAATCTCAACTCTTAGAAAGTAAGAAACAATAAAATAGTTAACATATGCCTAACAGCCGATAGTTAATACACCACCTTGGTACCACTTGAAAGGTTTTGATTAAACAGCTGATAGTTAATACACAACCTTGGTACCACTTGAAAGGTTTTGATTAAATTTTCCCAAATTGAAAAAGAAAATCCCAACTTCAGTATTTTTATGCTTTGTGCTCTTATATCCAAAGTAACGGATCTAAGAGGACTTTTGGGTGGATATAACAAGCAACCACTTGGAGTTGACTTCTTGACATGCGCACATAGAAGGCCAGTTCACCAGCTCATCTAGGCAGCAGACGAGGCACCCAAGTGCTTGCTTTTGGTAATAGAGGGTGTCAGCATGGGTTGTGTTAAGGGTGATAGATGATCATCATTATCATAGCCTTTTCCCAATTAATTAGGGTCAGCTACACGAATCCCGGTCTGCCAATTTGCTCTATTTGAGGCCATACCCTCAGTGAAGCCATAAGTCCCCCATATCCTTTTGAACAACTTCCAACCACGTCCTTTCGAGCCTACCCTTGCCCTTTTCAATCCTTCAATTTGAACTAACTCGCACCTCCTAATATGTGTAGTACTGGGTCGACGACACCCATGGTCAGCCCACCTAAGTCTACTCTCTCTCATCTTATTGCCTATTGGTGCCACACCTAAACTTTTCCGAATGGATTAATTTCGGATTCTATTCCATCTTTTCTTTCCACTCATCCATCCCAACATCCTCATCTCCGCTACACTCATTTTATAGGTATATTGTCTTTTGCCTGCCCAACATTCTACCTCATAAAGAAAAGTTGGTCTCACAGTTGTCCTATAGAACTTACCCTTCATATTCATTGGTATGTGGCAATCACATAAAATTTCAGTTGCACATCTCCACTTCGCCCACCCAGCTCTAATTCTATGTGCGACATCTTCCTCAATCTCTACAATTTCCTGGAATATCGACCCAAGGTATCAAAAGTGTGGTCTGTTTTGTACTTCCTGGTCGTCAATCTTAACTACTTCCTCGTCTCTACTTCTATTACTACTAAACTTGCATTCCATATACTCTATCTTAGTCCAACTAATTTTAAAAACTTTGGATTCTAGAGCATCTCTCCAAAGTACTAACTTTGTGTTGACGCCGCTTCGGGTCTCATCGATAGATGATATATAACAATATTCCCAAGTGATAAGAATTCAGGCGCAAAGCAAATACTATTGTAATAGATAGTGGGTATTAGGTCATCAAATAGAAGATACAAGCTAGATAAACTTTTCGTGGGACTATGATCAGGAAAAATTTAAAGGGAAGAGAGGAGGGAGGGGCCTAAGATGAAAATGGGAGATTAATGTGAATGGAAATTGCCCCTAGTAAAGGAACAGGGAATTTGGAAGTGCCTTTCTAAGTGGATTCTATGACTATCACTGAAATGATTGCAGCTCTCAGAATAACTTGAGTCTCGTAAACGTTGGAGAGTTATTCAGGGATAGGTCCAACAAAGTTAAAAAGGTTCTTTGAATATAAAAGGGAATTATTAACTCCATGGTACTACAGTAGCACGTCACTTGGCACTCCAATATCGCTGCCTTTTTCACTGCTCATTTTAATGTTTATGATTACTCCATTGGTCTAAACAGATGACTTAAAGGTCAGCCCTTAGATCATGGAGGATGGCTTATATACAAGAGGAGATTCTAGAGAATACTAGCTATTTAGAAGCCCCATCCCATCCAAGAGCATAGAGGAGCCAATGAAGTGGTTGTATGTTAGGTAGGAAGAGGTGGATCATAGGCATGTCTTGAGTGTGAGTCATTCCTCACTTTGTGAAACATTTGATGCCACAAAAAAAAAAACTAGATGGACCATAGAAAAGGACAACCACATTAGGTTAGATAGAATACAAGGTATATAGAGATCTAACTTAAACTCAACATAGTATATTGGAAACTAAGACTTTCTCGATTACCACTTGTTGCAGTGAGCCCCCCACTGCAATAACTTCAATACCTCGAAACCAACTCGCCGATCATTGGCAAATTAATTTCAAGAAATCCAAACACCCAAGAATCATATATGGTGTACTAAATTTGGAAAAAATAAGATAGAATCAAGAGAAGTGAAATAAGAAATAAAAAACACAACCCCACACTTTGAAGAACCACCCAATCACCATCAAACAAACAAATACACGTAATTCAATCTAATCAAGCTACATCCACGAGTAACTGGCAAGGATGAATTTACTATCAATGGAGAAAATCACGAGTTCTGTAGATTTGTAAATATTATCTTACAATGGAAAAGAAAAAAAGCTCAGATAGATTTTTTTATATACCACAAAAACCATCAATCGACTCCTTTCTTTGCTACCTTCAACTAACTCTGTTGCCACAAAGAGAATGCTAATAAACCTAGCCCAATACAACGTCACAAAGAAGCTAGGGTTTGCCAAGCAAAATCCTCAAATCTCTTTCTTTCCCAAAACTTTCCTTTGCTCTCTACCAAGAGCTCTTTCCTACATTCTCCCTCATATTCCCTTACATGATGCTTTTCTATATCTCTACGATGACTTTATGTAACCCATAAAGGTCATTTTACACTTGAGCACAAAAACCCTTGAACACCCTAGATCAAATGGGAGGTGAATTTGCATCACCATCCCAACAATCCACCTTGATGCAAAATCACATCCTCACCTTGCCATCCATATCCAATTATTCTTTTCTTGAAGAACCAAGATAACTTAGCCAATGCCGCAAGCTCTCTAGCTAATAACCTCCATGATAATGTCTTGCTCATCGTCCTTCGTGTTTGTGCTTCTCATGCAAACACTACCTCCTTCAATACTCTCATCCTTGAGCTCTTAAGCTATGCCACCTCCTCACATGCTTTAGGTGAAATATGTCTAGCACACCTCCATGCATAACTGGTACTTGATCTCATACCATCGAGATCCTTTGCATAAGTCTCTCCCACAAAGCTTTGCTTATATTCATAGCCTTAGTGATACTTGCCCATACTTTTTATATTCAAAAGTACCCATTTCACTCTATTCCAAATTTTCACTCCTTGGCTAATCAGAAGCCAATCAAGAAAACTACAAACAAGTGAAATGAAGAATTTTGTACTAACCATGGCAATGATCAAAATCAACACTAGAGTTCTATACAACACTTTAACACATTGGCCCTTCCTTTCACCAAATTTTCATCATTGGCCCGAAGAAAATTTATGAGGTGCTTTGAACTTCAGTTTCTCTTGAGAGAGTCCTAAAGCCTCCCTTTTTCCACTTTGCCAGATATCATTATCAAGACCTTGCTTTGCAACATCAAGATTTTTCATTGCGAAACCATGTATCCCTTTCCGAGTTTCTTCTTACTCTGCAACCAAATTTACCCTTTCATTTACAATTGTGCTCCTTAACAATTTATACAAGTTTCCTTCTTGGACTCCTTTTGTCACAATTAGAGCCCCCTTTGAAACTTTGAGCACCCCACCTTGACAGGTGAACTTGTAACCTTCCAAATCTAGAGAAGAAAGACAAATCAAGCTCTTTCTTAGCTCAAGGACATGCCTGGCATCTTTAATTGTCCGAATGGTTCCATCAAAGATTTGTAGACGAACCGAACCCATTCCAATTGCTTTGCTAGTTGAGTTATTGTTTGTGGATACCAATCTTCTGTCACATAACTCATATGAGTCAAATCATGATCTAAGTGGGCACATATGATGGGTGGCTCCACTATCAATGATCACTTTTGATAAAACATATTGTATGCCACCATCAATACTTCATCTTCGATGACTCCGAATGTCAACTCTTCAACTTGATTTGCTTCATTCTTAGCTTTGTTTCGCCTTTTGCTTGCTGCATTAGGATCTTTTGAAGAATTCATCCCCTTTCTTTTAAAACAATTCTTCCCTATATAATCGGGCTTCCCACATTACCAACATATGTTCTTGCCATTGAATGATCGAAACCTTCAATTGCTTCTTGAATGATTCCTTGATGAATCACCTTGTTCATTCAATCGACCCCTTGCCACAAGAGCATCCGTCTTTGATTCCACCCAACTACCCAAAGATGTCTTCTTTCGAAGTTCATTGGCAAAGAAAACACTACAAACCGAGCCCAAATCAAGAGAATTTTCATTACTACAACTCAATGTAGTAATAAGATTATCATAGGGTTCCCGCAATGAAGGCTCCGCCCAAGGAGGCTCCTTCCACTCAGCGTAGCCAGCCTCCGTTCAGCCCCCTCTTGGTGTCGTCCCTTCAAAAGTGTCCTCTTCGCTTAAGACGAAGTTCCTGTCCTCGTTGGTATGCACTTTTCGCCCTCCTCGGGATGATTTTAGAGGAATTGAGAAATGGGCTCAAGAGCTTTAGAAGGACACCAATATTGTGGCCAGACGACTCTCTTGTGGAGACTACCCCTTCACCTTCTCCTCGCAAGTTCATGCTAGCCAGGTGTTGCAAGAGTCCAAATTTACTTTCTTTAAAGGGGCTTCTCTGAGCCTCCGTGCTTGGTCCCCACAAGAAGGCTCATTCCGATGCCAAAAAGTTTGGTTGACGCTTCACCATTTGCCATTCCATGCTTGGTCCCCTGCTACTTTTGGGAGAATACCTTAAGCTTGTGGGAGTTTGATTTCGATTCGTTGGAAATCACTGGAAACGTTACCGCTGGGTTCCATTCTGCTCCTGGTTGAGGTTCTGGATCCAAAATTTATTCCACCCTTTGGGTGGATAGAAATTGATAATCTGTTCTACCCAATATCCTTGACCTGGACAGACGCTTCTTCCCCCTCGGCTAACCAGGTAGATAGGCGGCCACTCTCACCACTAGTGTCCTCTCCCCCCAAACTCTTGGATCGTCGTTTCCTAGAAAACTGGTAGTTCCAAGCAGCGCCACCATCGAAAACGCCATGGCATTTTTCCTGGTTTGGAAGATGGTCGACCACACTTTCCGATGACCGGTCAACAGTCTTCCACGTCGAAGATAGGTGGCACTCTCCTAGAGCCATCTGGGGACGGTAGAGTCAGTCAGTCGGCGCCACATGACTGCTTCGTGCCCACATATACAGGTTATGTGGCAGTGGGGCTGATGTTAGCTGTCTCCCCTCTTCTGGATTCTCGACCTCTTCGACCCGTCAACCCGGTAAGGAGGTAGTAGCTCATCGACCCTCCCCGAGGTTGTCGGGCTATTTTAAAGACCCGTCATCCTCAGGTGGGGCTTCGTACCGGGCCTCGGTTGCTGCCCCGACTCTTTTGCAAGGGACTTCATCGGGTGAAGGTACATCGAGTACCAAGAAGTCTGCCCCTTTTTGCACACGGCAGGCGACCCTACTACCAAGTGCCCCAGGCTCTTATGAGGAGACAGAAGCCCACCCTCCGCCGCCTTCCTTTGCCTCGGCTGCAGGCCCTGTCATCTCGCACTCTGTCCAAGATATCACCCCTTCTTCCTTTGTGCCACCTGGCCCCTTACGGCAACCACCTCTTGACGGATCACCTAACATTGTCCCTCCCTCTCCCCTCTCTCTCCTTGAAGGTCCACCTAGTCTTCCCAACCTTCAAACCTCCCCTCTGATCTCGCCGCCTTCTACGACCCAGGAGACGATCGCCCCCTCTCATGCCTCTCTTCCTTATAACTACATATGAGAAGATCAAACCCTCTTTCCCTTCATTCCTAGGGTCCCCGTCTATCCTTTCCCTGACATTTCTACCTTTTCCCTTCCTCGCTCAGAGAGACTCTCCTCTGCTTGCTTCTATTTTGCCAATAGAAGTGGACACTTCTCTTCTCCCATTCGACATTATTACGGTACATTCCCTCAATTCATCTCCCCCAGACCCATCTCATCTCTCTTTGCTTCTTGGCCCTTTTCTCCCCCAGCCTTCCCTCCTTATCCCTCTTAGCAAGATAACTACCGTCCGTCTCCCTTTTGACTACTATCCTACCCCATTTGTCCACAGTGGTCCACAACCTTACCCCTTTCACTGCTTATCATTATACACCCCCGCTCCAGCTCTGCCTATCAACCCCTTCGCCCTTCCAGTTCACAGCTGAGCACCTCCCCCAATCACTTTATCGTCTTCAACTCAACCTGAAGCCCCACCGGAGACCCCCCCCCTTCTTCTTAATCTCCCCTGGATAACCTTATTCCTGAGTTCCTTGAGCCACCGTTCACTAAACTTAATCCAGGTAGTCCTTGCTCCATGCCGTCAGACCTGTATACTTTTGTTTCCCCTGGTCTGTCGTCCAACTTCGCCAACCCCCCTGTGCTACCCCTTAAGTCTTTAACCCTTGCAACCTCTTCTTCCCATCCGGTTGAAGGCGACGAAGAGAGAACAGGTGGGAAAGATAGCTCTCGAGATACTGACAGGATGAAGGAGATCTATAGGGTAATGGGTTTCAAACATACTGGACCCAAAGGCCCGACACACCGGTTCTTGCAGGCGGACGCCCAAAGCAGGTTTAAGGTGAATCTCAAAGGCCAACATGAATTGCTTAACCTCTTTTCCTCAATTAGTTATGACAAACCTACTACTGAAGTTGAGTCTCTTCCCTCCACTAACCAATCTCCCCCTTCTCTCAGGCGGTCGCCTAAGACTGCCCCTTCCCCAGCTTCCTTCCATCCTTAATGAAGTTTATTTCCTAGAATATTAGAGGGCTGGGACAAAAGTCCAAAAGGGACTCGGTGCGAGACCTCTCCATAAAAGTTTCCCCGTCTATCTTGGCCTTGACCGAGACGAAACAGCCAAAGCCAACCCTGCAGTCCATACGCAGTGTGTGGGGCAGAAGGCCGTGTCAATGGGTTTCTTTACTAGCGACAGGGGCTTCTGGTGGCATTTGGTTTATTTGCAACCCAACTGAGTTTGACCTCTTTTCGGCCCACTTAGGAGAATTCTCAGTCACCGTCCTTCTCTCCAGGTCTACTGATGGTGTACCATTAAATTTCTCTGCCAGCTACGGTCCAAATTCAATCTCCCTTCGCCCCCGTCTTTGGTTTGAATTGGACAGTGTAGCAGCCCTACCACATTCTGCATGGTGCCTGGGTGGTGATTTCAACATCACCAGATGGTCCCATGAAAGGAACCACAATTCCAATATTTCCCAAGGAATGTTGGATTTCTCTGACTTTATATCTCGACATGAGCTAGTAGACATCCCAATTCAAGGGAATACTTTCACCTGGTCCAACAACTCTGCTCAACCCAACCTGGCTAAACTGCATAGATTCCTTCTGTCTCTTGATTGGGAAGTTTTGTTTCCTGATTCACACGCTTTTACCCTGCCAAAACCTACCTCTGATCATTGCCCCATTCTTCTTGATACTCAGTCGAACTGTAGGGGGCCAAAACCTTTTAGATTCGAATTGGCGTTGGAAGAGCAGTCCCTTTTGACCCTGATTCCTAGTTGGTGGAATTCTTTCTCCTCCCAAGTCTCGGGTAGGGAGGGTTTTAAGTTACAAACCAAAATCCAGCTACACAAAAAGTCTTTGCAAAGTTGAAGGCAATCTCGGCTTGGAAATTTTACTCAGTTAAAAAGCTCCCTGCTCAACTCTATCCAAGATCTTGATAATATCGAAGAAGCTAGACCCCTCTCAGCTTCTGAAGCACAGCTTAGAACCCAAGCAAAGATAGATTACCTCTTTACAGTTAAGAAAGAAGAGTTGTTTTGGTACCAAAGATCTCGGGTCAAATGGTTAAAAGCAGGGGACCAAAACACAGCTTTTTTCCATCGGATAGCCAACTGTAGAAGGAGAGAGAATCTGATATCTACCATTAAAGTGGATAATAGTTTTCTAACTCAGCCACATGTTATTGAAGGGGTTATCCTAAATTACTCCAAGTTACTCTATACTGCCCCTGCGGGTCTCATGCCAAGGATAACCAGTTTAGATTTCCTTACCGTTCCCGGTCATTGGTCCAGAAAGTTGGAAGGACCTTTTACAGTAGAGGAAATATCAAAGGCCATTGATCAATTAGCCAATGACAAAGCTCCGGCGCCGAATGGCTTTCCTATGGCCCCCTTCAAATCATTCCAGGGAATCTTCCTAATTGATATTAGGAGTTTCTTTGAGGAATTCTATCATAGGGGGATCATAAATAGAGCTATCAATGCTACCTTCTTAGCCCTTGTCCCCAAAAAAGAAGGTGCTGAAGAGCTCAAGGACTTTCGCCCTGCTTAACTTAACATACAAAATTCTTGCCAAGGTCTTAGCTTCTAGGCTCAAGCAGGTACTTCCTTTCATCATCTCGCAATCTCAATTTGCCTTTATCAAAGACAGGTTAATACTGGATGGTGTGCTAGTAGCCCATGAGCGCATCCACTCTAAGCACCTATCCAAGAAACCATGATTGATTTTCACATTCGATGGGGAAAAAGCATATGATCACGTTGACTGGTCATTACTAGATGAGATGATGGCGAGAATGAATTTTGGACCTCGATGGAGAAAATGGATACATGGCTGTATTTCCAATCCCCATGTCTCGGTCCTTATTAATGGAAGTCCTAAAGGATTCTTTGATGCTACGAGAGGGTTCCGTCAAGGGGACCCGTTTTCTCCCTTTCCCTTTACAATAGTTGCTGAAATTTTTAGCAGGTCTATATCTCGTCTCTACCAGTAAGGTCTACTCTCAGCTTTCCACTGCAGTTCATATGGACCTTTGGTATCACATCTGCAATACGCAGATGATACCGTAGTCTTCTTAGATGCAGACTCTCAACAAATAGAGAACCTCATACTTTTCCTCAAATGCTTTGAAAATGCCACTAGCTTCAAAGTAAATATGGAAAAATCAAACATGATGGGAGTGGGTCTTACATCCCAAGAAATCAAAGCCATGATTCCTTCTTGAAATTGTATTGTTGAGGATCTCCCAACCACCTATTTGGGAATACCTCTAGGATTAGGGAAACCCAAAAAGAGACACTAGACCCAAGTGATCGATCGAGTGACAGGGGCCTCGCTGGCTAAAAAGGAAGGTTCTTATCTCTGGCCGGTCGCTCTACTTTGGTTAAGGCTACTCTGGCTAACTCCCCCATTTACCTAATGTCCATCTTCCATATGCCAGCCTCTGTGGCCAAAGGTTGGACCAACTCATGAGGAACTTTCTATGGTTTGGCCCAGCTGATAAACTGAGATATCACCTAATATCTTGGGATAGAGTCCGACTGCCCAAAGTCCAAGGTGGTCTAGGAATCAAAGA
Organism: Amborella trichopoda; assembly: GCF_054954075.1. Taxonomy (NCBI): domain Eukaryota; kingdom Viridiplantae; phylum Streptophyta; class Magnoliopsida; order Amborellales; family Amborellaceae; genus Amborella; species Amborella trichopoda. The sequence goes on along the minus strand of NC_142338.1, from coordinate 46,926,245 downwards.
CCTAAGAAAGCATAACTTGGCCTTGTTGGGAAAGTGGTGGTGGAGATTAGCCACCCAACCAAACTCTTTGTGAGCACAGGTTTTTCGGAACAAATATAACATCCCAGACCACAAGTGGGTGCCCGATAGGCTAGCACGAAGCAGGGGTTCAAGAGCCTGGAGATCGGTAGCATCCTCCTTTGCTCGATTCAAGAAGGTGCTTCGATTCCATCCAAAACAAGGCAACAGAGTTCGCTTATGGTCGAACCTGTGGATTGGACATGCTCCCCTGATGGACCAATTTCTAGGACTTTTTCAAATTGCCTTCAACAAAGAGTCCACAATTGAGGATGATATGGTTTTAGCAGGGGGCGTAGAACTTGGAATCCCATTTTTCGAAGGAATCTGAATGAAGAGGAGACATTAGCCTTCACCACCCTCTCGGTTGCTCTACATTCTGTTTTTTTACCTCCATCTGGGAATGACTCTATGGTTGGGACTCCAGCCCCCTCGGGTAAGTTCTCGGTAGCCTCTTTCTATAAGTTACTTATCCAGCCTCCTACCTTCCCTCTAAATCCCACCTCCCCTCTTTACAAAGTCTGGAACACAATCGCCCCTCCAAAAGTCCAGTCCTTTAATTGGATAGCTGGCTGTCAGCGGGCCTTGACACTGGACCAGCTTCAAAAAAGGGTTCAACCACTTCCAAACAGAATGTGTAATGTGTCTACAAGAGGACGAATCCAATCCCCACCTCTTCCTTCACTGCAATATAGCTTTTGACCTTTGGACTCTGATCCTGAAGCTTTTCAATCTTAATTGGGTTCTCCCATCTTCGGTAAAAGATTTACTCCATTATTATTCAGGTGGTCCTTAGCCCTTAGCAGGAAGAACTTTGTGGAGGGCAACTATCGCTGCTAAAGCATGGGTTTTATGGCTTGAAAGGAACGAGAGGATCTTTCAAGGCCATAGAAATGAAGTCTCTGGGCTGTTTCACAAGGTTACATCTCTAGTAAATTTTTTGGCCTCCACCCATGGAGCCTCTAAAGGGATCCCTATGAGCTCTTTCCTCAGGCAATGGGACTACATTATTCGACTCCAGCCTAGAAACCCACATAGAGCCGACAACTGGATGCCCCCTCCAAAAAATGCCATAACGTTAAATTTCGATGGCTGCTCATTGGGGAATCCGGGTCATTCAGGAGTAGGGGGAGTCTTCAGAGACCACAATCGCAATGTTCTCATGACATTTTCTGAATATGTCGGCTATGGAGACTCACAACTTGCTGAAGCATTGGCTCTTCTAATGGGCCTGCAATTTTTTGACCCATCTTCGGTCAATCCTTAGTGGTGGAAGGAGACACTAAAAACATTATATGTTGGGCAGCAGCCATCATCGATCCTCCTTGGTACCTATCTAGGATATTTGATGAGATTGACCACCTATGCAGGGATATCAATGTCTGCTGGAGGTATACGTGGCGGACGTCGAACGAATTCGCCGACCTTCTAGCTAAAGATGGGGCGAGGCGACGAACAAACATGGAAGACAATGAATGGTCCATCTCCTTTTTTGCACTGGACTATAGAGGTCTCTAGGACTCAAAATTTCTTTTGTGACTTCTTGTAAAAGGGTGTGCCTATAAGCCCATTTTTTGTATACAATCTCTCCAAAAGTATATAGTTTGTATAGGGGTTATGGCTTAATTTTTTTACCGAGATACCCGTCTCGAGGGTATGCTCAGCTCTCTCTCTCCTCAATCTTTTGTAGTCGTTCTTGTTATAGTAATACAATGTTAACAATATAACAAAAAAAAAATGTACAAAGTAAGGTGACCGCCCTATCTTGATCCTCAATTTTCACTCCAATACTTTTAAGTCGACAAATGATCTTATTAAAGTCAATCAAGTATTTCAGCACTTTTGCACCCTCGTGCATCATCAAGGAATACAATTTTCTTTTTTAAGAAAATTCGATTTGTGAAAGATTTTATTTAACACAAACAATCTAATTTTCCCCCCAAGTCTTTCGTCCTTTTTTCCCCAACAATGTTAAACAACACTTCATCCACCAAACACAATCGAATAGTGACCCATGCCTTCATATCAAGTTCCTCCCAATCATTATGAGTCATGGTTGCCAATTTCTTATCTTTTCCAAGCAATGCCTTGTGTTACCCTTGATATACCAACAATTTTACATTTTCTTTTTAGCGTTAACTATTAGTAGTGGTTAGCAATTTTTGAAACCGTTAGTAGTTTTCGAAAGGGGTTAGTATTGGTAGGAATGGAAACCGAGACCGGTAGCTAAGTCACAGGTAGCGCTACCACCTTGATCTCAAACCCAATCCTAATAGATCTTACATTTTTAGTTTCTAGATTTCAAAATCATCTTTTCCATTAAATTTCTCCACCTCAAACTTGTGACTTGCCATTTCTAAAAATTACTACACAACTTGTGCTTTGATACCACTTCACTTATTGGCTAACCGGGATAGCCCAAGTCCCTACTTGATGTGGTGAGCTTCCCACAACAACAAATCCAACACGTCAAAATTGACTTGTCAATCGCCGACAAGCCGATTTCAAGAAAACAAATGCCCAAAAACAATAATGTGTAGAAGTTTTGGGAAATTGGCAACTCAACAGTTTGATGCAAAATCACTTCTCATTTGATCTAAGGTATTTCTCTTATTGTCCAAAGGCATTTTAGTCAAATATAAAATGACTTTTATGAGTTATATAAAGTCATTTTAGAGAAAGAGAAGAGCATAGCATGAAGGAGAGTTCTTGGTAGAAAATGAAGAAAAGTTATGGGGAAGAAAGAGATTTGGAGGTTTTGCTTGGTAAACTCTAGCTTCTTTGGGCCTTTGTATTAGGCCGGATTTATTGGCGTTTTCTTTGAAGCAATGGAGGTGGTCGAAGGTAGCAAAGAAAAGAGTTGATTGATGGTATTTTGTAGTATGGAAAAACCAATTGAGTTTTTATTTGCACATTGTAGGATGATACCCACAAAACTTGTAATTTCCTCCATTGATAGTGAATCCATCCTTGCTAGTTGCCCATATGGATGCAGCCCGATTAGGGTGAACCACATATATATGTGTGTTTGATGGTGATTGAGTTATTGTCTGTAGTGCGTGGTTGTGCTTTCATATTTTACTTTTCTAGATTTCATCTTAATTTTTCCAAATTTATTACGCCATATATGGTTATTACGCATTTGGATTTGTTGAATTGATTTGCCGGTGATAAGTGAGTTGGTTTTGAGGTATTTGGATTTGTTGTAGTGGGGGGTTCACCACCACAATGGGTAATCCAAAAAGTCTCGGTTTCCTATAATTGGTATCACAACACAAAGTGTGTACGATATGCGAGTGGAAAAGCTAGATGGGTACATGGTTTGAGGTGGACAAATATGGAGGCAAAGTGTTCGTCCACAACAGAGGCAAATCAAGAGATCTAATCAATGAAGTTTGGAAAGGCAATTATGGTAATTTTCCTATCAAAGTGGAGATTTCTTAGGTATATGATAGCCAAAATCACGACATTTATGTTTTCTTCAAAAGATTGAGGGAATTATGGTGAAAAGAAAAAACGGTTTTCTTAGGAAGCAAGAACGAATCCCTAGTGATCTCCATAAAAGGGGGTCAAAGAAGACATAATACTCATCCCTTTAAGCGTCACCACTTTTGAGTCATGGGAAAAGATTCCAAGATCTCCAAGAGAGAGGCATGGCCTCCTAGAGAGGCGGCTTTCCCATGGAATTTTGGGTTGGTTTAGTTTCCTCTTCTAGAGAGAGAAAGTCTCTTGATTGCTCTCAATGTGCTCTTTCCGGTAGCCTGTACTAGTGGGAAAGATGAGATTGTTCGAGGGTGCTTGGTTGGGAGAGAGGATTTTGAAGGAAAGGTCTGTGAAGTTTTCCCCGATGTCTAGAAAGTGGTACATCTCTGGTAACTCAAAATTGTAATCTTCATAGAGATAGTAGATTTCCATTTGCCGAGGCCGTCGATACAGCCCTATAGGTTGAACCACATAAATAGTGTGTCGTTGTCGTGTGATTTTTGTTTTTGCTTTATTTTTTGCACTCAAATTATAATTGTATTCATCTATTTCATGTTTTTTGCACTCGATTCATAGTTGTATCCATTTATTTCATGTTGTTTGCACACGATTTATAGTTGTATTCATCTATTTCATGTTTAGCCAACTATGTACACGATCTTGGGTGGGATCCAAAATTTGGGATTCCTAAATCCTCAAGGGAGAGGTTTCCAAGGACCCTACACTATAGGTCGGCCAATGAAGCAACTGTGTTGAGAAACAATAAGTAAAAAAAAAATTGCTCCTACTGAATAAAGAGCAAAGAGGAGAAAAAGAGTTCTCTATTCTTCTCCATTCTCAAATTTCTTTGTTCCCCAATGAAGTAAAAATTGCATAAGGAACTGATAGAAGAACCACTCCATATAGCAAGGACATATTCAAATTCTTTTTCTGTTTTCTTAAATGTTTCTAGTAAAGAATGTATTCAATATAAGCTTTTTAAGAGCTCCATATAACTTTTTTCATTAACTCCAAGTTTCATCAACAAACTCATTAAATAAATAAACTATGCATGCCCTAGAGGCCCTACCCTGATGCAAAGCAATAAATTTATTTTTAAATCACCAATTTAAAAAATGAAGCTTCGTATCACAGACCTTCAAGTGAGCATTATGCCGTTTCCCAGCTCTCCACCGCCGAATCGATCCGTCATTCATTGTCCTAAACCTGGACTTATATGATCTGATTTTTTGCACAATTCAAAATAAAATAAAAAGGAAAAAGGACAAAATATCAAAGACCATCCAAGAAAGGGCACAGTTATTTTGAACAAAAGAAGTCAAAAAGAAAGAGTAAAATCACACATGCCAATAGGAAAAATCACCCATTACCACCAAAAAAATTAAAAATACATAACTGAACACCTACCAATTCAATATAGAGAGTAACAAAAGAAAAAAAGAACACACTCCATGAATCATCACTGTAAATAAGATAAACCATAAGAAATAGCAATGATCATCATTCAGACTGGAAGTATGTTCTTCAAAACAAAAATTTCAGACAGTGAATTGCCAACAAGACCTGAATTAAAAAAAATTAAAACTAAAAGAAACCGAATTTCATGATCAACCTAGAATGGGCATTCTTCTGAGAAAAAAAAAAACCCCGTTATTCATATATAAAGTGAGAGAAATCACCACAAATCGTTATTGAAAGAGAAAGCACACAAACCATTAATAAAGGCACATAATAAAACCTACGAGTAAGACTTCATTTTGGTTTTCTTCAACTTGGAAGTTACAGGCGTCACCTTCGTCCTCTTCCTCTCTTTCGATGAAAAATGGTGACACTGATTCATCTAATTCCCACCCAAAATTTAAAAGCAAAAACTATTAAGACAAGCAGAAATCATAGTTTCATAAAAAATAAAACGATGAAAAAGAAATAAGCAAGAAGCAACGCATACCAATAAAGTATTTCTCTGCATAGAAGGAGAGAATGGGGACTGTGCCCCAGTGGTTGCGAATGCATTCTTAGTCACTCTTATTGAAGTGGAGAAGAAATTGAGAGCCGTTTTCGAGATGGAGCCATTGATGGGAAGCACATGTGGTCCATGAAAAACAGGGCTAAAATGGTGGGATGAAGATGGTGAGACAGTGAACTTCTGCAATGCAGAAATGACACAAGGGCGTAGCGTACGCCATGGTCGCATTCTCACTCTCTCTCTCTTAATATTTCATTTCGAGTGATCTAAAGGAATGAAAAATTCATGTTACCTTCGAGCAGAGGTAAATACCAGGCAAAATTATAAAAATCCCCGGACCCAACTACCAGGAATGCCTTCAATATCAATACTTTGTAAGCCGCGCCACGGATTTCAATACTTTTTCTTTTATATTTTGAATAAATAAAAATAAAAAAATAAAAAAAAAATTATGAAAACATCTCTTTTTAAATACAAATTATGCTGGATCAGCTTTATTGAAAAAAATATATATATATATATATATATTATTTATTTATTTTATTTTATTTTTTTAATTGGAGGTGAATGCAAAAATAATAATTTTGAAATTAATGATGTGGTTTAAAAAATATTGGAGATGCATGCTTAAAAAATTGAATCGAGAGAGGTATCTATTACTTTCCCTAAATACAATCTTGGAAATATAATAGTATAAGATCATATTTATTTAGTAAATAGAGGTCAAAATCAATTTTGACTATTAGACATGAAATTTGAATGTTTTGTTGATTTAATTAACGAGGCTCAAAGTTTGAAAGAAATTTTTTTAATCTTTGCAACCCACCCAGGGTGTTATGCTTCACAATTGATGGCTATAAGTGGCTATGATATCCTTTTAGTTTGCAATCTCGGAAAGAAAAAGTATATAGTAAGATTATGTACCTTTCATATATGGAAGACATAATAATTATGACTATTAGATGTGAAAGTGGTGGCTACATTTGTTCCATTGACCAGACTCAATGTTCAGTTTATATTAAGTCTATAGAAGTCACAATTAATTTTAACATTGGACTGAAATCAGGTTTGTTTATTCCTTTAACAGCCTCAAAGTTTAAAAGAATTTTTATCAAGCTTTGTAGTACATCTATGCTGTGAAATTTCATATCTAATGGCTCTAAGCGGTTTTGACCTCCTTGTACAAAAAATAAATGGCCTTGTAACATACAACCACTAAAAAGAAAAGTACACAATAAAACCATTAACATTTGGTATATAGAGGTTATAATTAATTATGATCATTGAACGTAAAATTGGGTGGTTGTGTTTGTTCCATTGACAATACTCAATGTTTACAAGAAATTTTATCAAATTTTGTGACGCACCCAAGCTATCAAATTTCACGAAAGTAAATACGTGATTGTGACCTCTTTGCATCAAATGTAAATAGTCTTATAGTATACAATCCCTTAAATGAAAAGTATACAATAAGACTACTTGTATTTTGTATCCAAAAGTCACAAATAATCGTGACTATTGGATGAGAAATTTAGTGGTTGTGTTTATTCTATTGACCAGACTTGGAGTTCAAAATAAATTTTTTTGATCTTTGTAATACATCCAAACTATGAAATTTTACATCCGTAGGCTAAAGTTGATTGTGACCTCCTTGTACTAAAAGTAAATAGTCTTGTAGTATACAATCCCCATAAGGAAAAATAGACAATAAGACTACTTATATCAATAAAACCGTTTATTTTGACCATTGGAAGTGAAATTGGGTAGTTGTGTTTGCTCTATTGATGACGTTCAAAGTTAAAAAAAGATTTTTTTTGAGCTTTGTGGCACACTCAAGCTGTTCATTTTCACTTCTAATAGCAATAGGTGATTGTGGCCTCTTTATCATCACTATTACTCGAGCCTCAACTCAACTATTTGGGGTCCACTCCACGAATCATAGTTCGCTATTCTGTTCTAGCAAGGCTCATACCCTCAATCAGACAATAAGTCACCATATCTCTTCTAATTACTTCTATCTAATTCCTTTTGAGCTTTCTTTTACAGCCTTGTACTTGAATCAAATCACCTCTCCTAACCGGTATTATTCTAGGTCAATGCTGCACATGACCTGACTACCTAAGTCAACTTTCCCTTATCTTATAGCCCATTAAAGTCATCCTTAATTTCCTTTATATATATATATATATATATATATATATATATATATATATATATATATATATATATATATATATATATATATATATTCATTTCAAATTCTATTCTTTATTATCTTGTCACTTATCCATCTCAATATCCTCTTCTCAGCCGCATTCATTTTTTGACTGTCGAACATTCCGTCCTATAAAGAATGGTTGGTCTTAAAGCCATCATATAGAATTTTATTGATATATGACGATCACATAAAACTCCAAAAGCGCATGTCACTTTGTTGAACCAGCTCTAACTCTATGTGCGACATCTTTTTTAATCTCTCAATTCTCATAGATCGTGACATCTTTGTACCAAAGGTAAACAGTTTTAGCATACAATCCTTGAAAGAAAGTTATACAGTATGACCCATTTATACTTGGTATATAGATGGGAAAATGAGTGGATTATTTTTGTCCTATTAATTTGGCTCAAAGTTCAAACAAATGTTTTTTATATATTTTGAACTTTGTGATACATACAAGTTATCAAATTTCTTATCTGATTCGCTATAGGTCATTGTGACCTTTTTATACCAAAGGTAAATGGTATTGTAGTATACAATTCTCAAAGGGAAAAAGTACATAATAAGACCATTTATATTTGGCAGGTAGGTCACAATTAATTTTGACTATGAGATGTGAAATTGGATGGTAATATTTGTTCTATTGATCAGGCTCAAAATTCAAAAGTAAATTTTTCAAGCTTTGTGACACACCCAAACCATTAAATTTCACATTTTATAATTATATGTGATTGCGACCTCCTTGTATGATGACCGTACACAATCCCCCTAATCAACATACCTATGAGTGACACTCTCTTCAAAATTTTATCTTTTTAGATATCAAAACACGTCGATCGTGAGTTGAAATTATTGTTAATGCGTAAAATAATAAATAATACCTCTAGGTATTTTGATAATTTTCTCTTGAAAAAAATGCCATGACTGGCGGGGACTGACCCAGTTCCAAGCTCGAACTTGGAAAGGGTTTGATTGAAATGGAGTCGTTTATTTGTGTCAAAGAACCTATAGAATTTGTGCGGGAACTGGTTATTTGGATCACTAAATTGCTCAATTCCCACTCAATTTATTTTTTTAAAATTTGTTCAAGTCTAAAAAATATTGGTGGGCCGGTTCCCACACCAGAGACTTGATCCATTCCCGATCCACCCAGCTGGTGACTAATTTAGTCAATCCGCATTCTAGAAAACTACTTTCTTCTCACCCTCCTTGCTTTAGCTAATTGTGGAACCACCATTTTATAGACCCGAATCATGTATTGGATCGGCCTTGCATTGTATCAATTGCATATTTTCATGGATAAGCCCATTCTCTAGGACACTTTTTTTAAAGATTTAAAATTATTTCCAAATAATTTTAGGGGAATTGTCCAATTCGCTTTATTTGAGTTGGCAATCCCCAATTCGAATCCTTCAGTTCTCTAACATACCAAATTGAGCTGATTTCCTATTATATAAAGAAATCAGCTTAGTTACCTACAGATTCAATTTGAATGAGTTATTCTCCATCTAAATTGGCGATTTTTGAAACTCTGCGTAGAAATCTTTTTAATTTTTGTTTGTTATGGTTCTACAAGTATATACAGAGGCCTCACTTTTGGCAGAAACTAATGTGCCTACGTGAATTATTGGTCTTTCGCCCAAAATACAAAGATTTTCTTCTTTTATAGTTTGGTGGTAGAGTTGGTTCTTGGCATGTGTTTTCTCCTTATCTCCCTTTCAATGCAGAAGGTGTACACCCACTACTATATGAACACTAACATGAGTGTTGGTGTCTACAAGTATACATGGTGTTTAGTATTTCGATTTAAATAGTTGAATCAACTGGACACGATTATTGTTTATAAATAAATAGTATAAATATTTTTTATGTATCATAGTAGGTAGACTAAAAAGTGGTAAGAGTAGAAGACAATATGTCAAAGATGGCTTAAGATATGACATTCCTATGGATTACAAGAGCTCAAACAATCCATCATCTTCCATATCATCAGATGTGGAAGACATGAAGGATGCTACTGACTGCAGACTACTGCACTGCAAAAACCCATCTCGAAGTTGGATTGAGGACCAGAAATTCTAAAATTCATTGGCTGGATCTAGATAGAAAATGGATTTTGGGCCCTAAAATGGTCCATCCTAGAGCATTTGTTTTGAACGGTTCATTAAATCTGAAATGGATTTGGAGCACAATGAATGGTACATCATGCACCATTTCTTTTGATATGTTAATTTCAATTCTTCACAAATGTGTTAGATCTACACTATCCATGGAGCTTCAAGTTAATGGAAATTGATTTGGAAGACGTCAAAAGGCGTTTCAGGTGTGCAAACCATGTTGGATGTGGATTTCTGAGGTGCGCCTACACACAATTGAGGTTGTGCCAAATACCTTATGCAACAATATAGTCTGCTTTTGATAAAAATAGCCACAATCACTTCTAGCCAATTAATATGAAAATGGGTTGCTCGAGATGTACCATCAACCACTCTCAAAGTTCGGAAAAATTCTCCACAAACTCTGTGGCAAAATGACATACCCCACAGCCATATGTTTTCCATAATGCAACTTTTGGGGCGTTCGTGACCTTTGTGCACATAAAGTAACGATTTCACTATGTAAAATAAGTACATACAGGTGGTGGAGAGATCAAAACTTGTTTTTAATACACAAAGATAACAAGATTTAGCTTCCCACTTTAAATCATTTCCAGGCTCAATTTTCCTAACAGGACTTACACATTCAAAGCCATCAAACAAAATCCAAATCATATGAACAAGGACATCTGGGGTCACACGAAATCTCAAAAACCTCTGACTCAAAAAATTAGTGCTCTGCAATAGAAAATTGTCAACACTGTAGCTCTGTCCGTCACGAGTTTCCAACCAATCACAGAACAGTAGTCAGTGGTTGAATTATGGATAGTTATCACATGAGCACGCCTCACAATCTGGTCCCTTAGCACCAGAGGGACACCTTAAGCCATCCAAAGGTTGGTTCCTATTGATAAAATCTCTAAGGACTCTTGTAGTCCAATTTGCCAAGTGTGTTTCATCAACCCAAATTTGTCGATCTTTGTAAAGGATAAAGCATTTTGATCGTTGTCTTTGATAATTGGGGCAATCTGGGCCATCGGTGTCTCTCCAGGCACCCTCATAGACCAATCCTGACCAACTTGCAAACCACTGATAGATAAACTGGCCAATTCCTGCACCTTCAAGCCATCCCTTGGGAAACATTTCCATGACACGGCTCCCCCTAGGCATAAACATCATGTTTGTGAGTTGAGCTCCATGGGGTGAGGCAAGAATGTCTGTATTTCTCATTAAGGAAACCTACACAAAGCAACACACTATGGTTAATCCCATGCTATGGAAAAGGGCAGATTATCATAATCCAATTTAAGGATATCACAATTCAACTTAGCAAAGGTCATAATCATATTATCATCATCATCATCATTTTAGCCTTTTCCCAATTAATTGGTGTTGGTTACATGAATCACGATTCTCCATTCTGCTCTATTAAAGATCATTGAAATTTAACGACATGGTTTGCAAATTTAGACTCGACTCGTGAAGCCGTTGAGTCAGCTTATTTTCGGATTCAAGGGGTTATTAAAAGACTTGGGAGATATTGGTTAAATATCAATTGAATAGATTATTGACCAACCCATTTCTAGGACTATTTATAGTCCAAATGACTGCAGGAAATGTGGTGATAAGGGTCACCACCATCCAATCAATGAGTTGGATGGTGATGGAAAGGTAGAGGGACCCACCATCAAAATCATCTTGCTCTAGATGTCCCGATGTCTTTTCATCCTGTTCCAATGCATTGCTTTTACAGTGGTGACCCACATGACCACATAATTTCTGTGGTTATGAGGACTAGAGTATATTTCCCTTTCACAGATGCCCCAATCTTTCATCAATGTGGTTGTCTCAAAAGAGAGATGAAATAACAAAATGATTTGTATACACTGAGCACATTAAGTTTCTTATAGCAATACTTTAAGATCACCCCATTCATCTGATTCAATAAGGGATGACTGTCATTCCTCTGCTAAAAATCCATCAATTGAGGTGTATGGAGTTCTAGTGGAGGAGAAACACACGTCAGCCATCTATTTTGACATATAACGGCTGGGTTGATATTAAAAAACTAGCAAAATTTAGTGGTCCAATTGAATGCATTTTTCAAAAGATAACAATACTTCTTGTAATGCACATAACACTTGTGTGTGTGCGCACACGCGTGCACATGTGTGTGTGTGAGAGAGTACATTACCTGTTGACAAAAGCTCAAACTGTCCATGTGCACTAGCCTGAATTTGCAACCCTCAAACTTCTCACACTCTCTTCTCATCACCAAAGCCACCCCAGACTCATTCTTGAGACCTCTCTTCCCTTTCCTACCAATCAAACTAATTCTCACTCTACCACCATCCTCACTGTTTCTCTTACCAAAGACATTACAATACTTCCAACTCTTGCACCTGATCATATCAAACAAATCATTCCTTCTCTCGCCAGACATGTGACCAAGTCCCCTTCTAAAGATCACAGCCTTCTCAAAACATACTAGTCCTCCTCTATACCCATCACTCATAGTTTCTGCATGGGGTTTATACCCCAAAGAAGCTTCCAAAATAGCATAAATCCAATCACCCAATTTAGTTACTAGCTCTCCATTGTGAAAGGCCACAAATCTATCTGGCTTTGGACACCCATTGTCCTTCATCCATGAAAGAAACACAGCCAAAGCATTCATACTATGCCATGGGTTGATATAGTCCCAATAGCTATCGGCTACGAATGTTAGACCTCGGAGAAGGGTAAAATCACCGGGGACATGACGTGAAAACCCATATGATTTGTTGGAAAAGTCTATGCATAGATACGCATTGTCTGGTGTGGAATTTGCGGAGAATATGAAGTGTTCAGGGATGCCACCTCTGCTTTGGCCACTCAGAGTGCTCATGAACCATGTCTTCTTGGGATTGGTGTAAGGGGCAACACTTGGGTCTCTTAGGGGATAGAATATCACATTTGAGAAGGGTTTTGTGTGAGAATAGAGGGGTTTTTGGATTTCAACAAAGCCTCCTAAGATGGGTTTTTGGTTTAAAGATTCAATACTTTGGGTATAATTTGCTTTATTTGAGACGTCATCTGAGATTATTGTTGGGACTTGCTTTTTGTATAGAGATGGGTCCACTTGAAAAGAAATTGAGGACTTTGAGATGGGTTTTTTATAGGGAGAAGTGGTAGTTTGAGAATTGTTTGGGGCTTTTAACATGGGTTTTCGAAGACGAGAGCCATTGGATCGAAAATCTTTGACATTTCCGGAGATGGGTTTCCGATGAAAAGAAGAGGTAGTTTTGGCAAGGCCTATGTTCTCCAATTTGGGGGAGGGATGGAGAGAAGGGAGAGATATGAACTCATTTGAGTTATTGGGGAATATCCAATTGGGGTTCATTTGAACAGCCAAGGATTGAATGAAAATAAGTGATCCAAAAGCTGACATGATATATACCGAAATGAATGTGGCTTCATTCCTTTTGTGGGGTTTACTTGCTAGAGTTTTGCTCTTAAGAGAAGAGGAAGATGAAGAGGAAGAGCAGGAAGGAAGGGGATCCATGAATTCCCTGTATCACTAGGATTTTAGATTGGAGTTTCAACTTAGTTTAGCTTTTATCTTCATCTTATGGTGTCCAATTCTGTAACGGTTTCCATATTACAGGGCTTTTTATTCATGAGATTTATGTGTTAGCAAACGGTTTTGTTTTTTGTTCTTACCCTGAGCTTGTTTTATAGTGACAGTAGGTAAAGCTGTCAAAAAAAAATAGGAAGCTTCTCTGGTGGGTTGGAACATGTGAAAATCTGTGCATAACAATGTCCCTATTTAGACTGTCCAAACAAAGTTTAACCTCACGTACTCTCAAACCAAAGTTTATCACTGTCCAAGCCACCACCCTTATGTTCCAGGTTTAAATTTAAGCGTTGTCACTTTTGAATGTACATATCCCAAAGAAAATAAGATCAAATATAAAAAAAGTGGAAATGTATACAACTAGATTTTTTGAATATTGTGACACAATTTCATATATTACATTTCAATGGTAGTCTCATGATATACAATCCCGAAAAAGGTATCGCATGGACCCTTAATTTTCGAACTTAATTAACCTCTTTTTTCTTTTTCCTTTTTCTAAACGACATTAAATTTCTCCTAAAACTATTAACATAGCCCCTCATCCACTCCCTCCCATATTTTCTTACTTTTCTCTATGAAATTCGACATCAATAATTTTCCCTATACGACATGAGGTGAAAAAGAGATGGGAGGAGGATGTCCTTATGTGGTACAAGAGAAATTGTTTGAAGTTGAATATCTTTTAAAAAGTGAGGAAAAAGGGCAGGAGGGAACGAGGAGGTACGTGTTAATAGTTTTAGGAAAGTTTTAATACTGCTTGAAAAAGAAAAGGGTTTGGGGGTGATATTGTGAAATAAGTTTAAAAATTAAGCTCCCTGCGATATTTTCCCAAAAATATAATTTAAAGGGTAAACCTCCTTACATGATTACAAAGGATTGGAGGGTGCAAAAGCATACTTCCAAGGTCTCTGATTAAACGAAAGTAAACTGGGCGGTCATGGTGGTTTTTAATGTTTGGATTTTGTTTTTTATACATTTTGAATAACTTAAAATTTTGGGCATCCAAGAACCTTAATCAAGGGCGCTAAAAAATTATAAAAAAATAAATCTATAGCAATAAATCGATCAAAATAGCCCTAAATGTTTCAGAAGTATTTTGGTTAATTTATTGTTAAAAACTTCTTTTTATATTTTTTTAAGTGCACCGAAATGTGTCCCAGATTTTTACGTCAATCTAGTTAGTAAAAAAAGCTAAAACTAAAAATATGTAACTATATTAAATTCTGGCATTTGCATACATATTTTTCCTTGTTATATGAATTGTTGAGAAGTACGCGTGCATTATTCCAGCATCCACATCATGAAGGCACTATACAAAACTGGAACCATTCCACACCAGACTTTTTAATTTCAAGTTTCCTTTCACTCACGTAACTCTTGAAAAAAATTATTGAAAATGACCAAATTGAGTCGTAAATGCAAACTTATATATTTCTCGAGGATCATGAAGAGTCGCACTTTGAGCTTGACAATCATGCCCTTAAAAGAGCTCATAAAATTCACCATGCCCTTTAAGCTTTTTCATGCATCACTAACCGTGACGCGTAAGCTTATTGATAAGAAACTCAAAACTAGCACACCCTGAAGAATCACACTCCTTCTCCTGATCGATCCATGAATCGAACTCTGCTCCTGTCAACTTCTCACCGATGCTTGTCAGCAAATGTCGAAGCTCCCCGACATAAATCATTCCACTTTGGTTCCTATCGAACAGTCGGAAAGCTCGACCTAGTTCTTCTGATCTCTTAGCTATGGATTTCTCTCTCACCACCCCTAAAAATGCCTCCAAATCTAAGGGTTCTTTTCCCTCAGGAAAGTCTTCAATAGAGAAATTGCATCCTAGAGATTGAACAGCCTTGCTAACTTCATTCAGGTTGAGTTTTCCATCGCCATCTCGATCGTAATAGCAGATGGCTTCTCGGAAAATGGAGACGTCGTAGCTGGAAAACTGATCCACCATTGTTTGCTTATGTTGCTAGCTGGTTATGGCTTTCTTCTCCTTTTGTAAAGAGGTATATGTATATATAGATTTTCGTTCAAAGAGAGGAAGTAAACTGTGAAAAAAGAAGTTTTCAGAGTGGCGTTTTGCTTTTACCGGCGTGCTCTCAGAGAGAGAGAGAGAGATGAATTAACAAAGAAAAAGAATGGGATTCATGCATTCCAGGGCATTCTTTAATTAAATCTGAGAGGATGGTGCCATCTTGTTTTGATTGAGGGTGCGTAAAGATTCTTAAGACTGAAACAGTTTAAATTTCAAAGTCTATTCAAAGGAACTCCATATATTAAGCCTTTTTGTGTAGTGTTTAGGGGTGGCAACGTGTCCGGTTTGGCTCTATTTGGACCCAGACTCAAATAGCATTCGGGTCCAAAAGTTGGACCCCATACTTGTACCTGTCGAGTCTTGGGTCTATCCTGTCAGGTCCTAGGTTTGGTATGATCCATTGTCAACCTTACTATGAGCTTCTTTTTTGTTTTGCCCTTTTCTCACCACCATATACCTACGGCTACAAGGTCACAATAACCCTTCATTAAATTTCATGCCATCTGATTTAACATTTAATAACTAAAGATAACTACAAGTTATTATTGTATATGATCTTTAATACACCCGAAGGATTAGGGCTTGAAGTATTTAATCTTCAACAGTTTATGGGTACGGATCGAGTCCAACTTGACCTATACCCAAATAATGTTCAGGTCCAGGTTTTAGACTTGGACTCGAGCCGTCAAGTCCAAATGTTGGACTTTATACCTGGCGGATCCTGGGTTGGGTCCGAGTCTATTGCCACCCCTAATAGTGGTTGCAGAAATATAATGCTTTTTTTATTGGATACAGTTTTGGTGAGTAAGCAGACTCACCTATTACCATGCAGTCTCTTGTCTATCTAACATATGTCTCTAATATGGATGTCAAAAAAAATTTACATCCAGTAAAAGTTCAAATGGACGGCGAAAAAAAAAATTCAAAAAATAATATTTTAAAAAAGAAAATTTTCAAAATTAGATCATTGCCAAGGTCGTGATTATTGAACCCTAAAATTTTGGATCGAAAATATCTTTGAGATATATTTTGTAGGAGACTGCACAAGAATAATGTGAGTAGGCCGACTCACCAAATACTTCCCTTTTTTATTTTTGTGTAGCTCAATCAATAGGATAGGATCTTGGGTGGTAGTGTTACGCTTGTCTTAAGCAATGTAGTCTAGGCGACTACAACCGCACAAATACTGCTCTTTCTTATGTATTCAGGACCCCAAAACGCGACGATTGACCTCCAAATATTATAAGATAAAAAATAAATTTGGAAATCTAAAAGTACTTTATCTTTATTGTTAAGTGAGCATATGATCTGAACCGTCAATATATGTCCGATTGATCAAATTTGCCCCACTTCAAGAGACCCAAATTGACTCTCTCAAAGATATTGTTTCTCGGGTGCAATCAATATTTCAAAAACTGTTGATCTAGATCAAAATCGTCAATCTTAGATCTTGATAAAGAATCATCCAAGATTGAACCAGTTCTAAGAAGGTCTCAATACCAACCCAATCCCCCTCAATAACTCTCTCTTCTTTTCTTTTTTTTTTGGAACTTTATGCATTTTTAGTTTGCTAGCATATTGCTATAGTAAGCTCTCAATAGTCCGGATTAAATCTGAACTGATCTAATGGTCATGATTTTATTTCGTATTTGAATTTTAATTTATTTTATATAAATCCAAATCACTTGAAATTTGAAGTGTATATTTTAAAAAAATAAGTGAATCTAATAAAAATATCAAAAAAATAATTCACAAAAAATAAATAAATCAAAACGCCCCAAAAACTTTCAGAGATATTTTGGTCAATTTTATTTTTTGTAAATATTTTTTAAAATATTTTTATTAGGTGCAATATGATGAAAAAAGTGTACGATCCAAATTTCTTATGATTTGGATTCATAAAAAAATCAAAAAATAAATTAAAATTTAAATGCAAAACGTAGTCGTGACCGTCCGATCAACCCAGATTCAATCTAGACCGTTGGGCTTACACTATTCCATCAGCCCATAGGCTGACAGGAAATGGTAAGTAAAAATAAAAGCAAATGTATAGCATTTTAATTATTCTCAGAGCAAGAGAGAAACATTTTGTTTGAGTTTGTATATTACAATGGTTCAAGAATATATGGGAATTTAATAAAAGCAGACTTAGATCCAATTTACAGTGGCAGAGTGCTTCGACAGCTTGGCTTTCTTTCGCATCAGTACAAACCTGGTTATGCATCTTAGTGAAGTTTTCCATCAAGGTGGTGCTTCTGTTGCTGCTAGCATTAACGCTTAGACACGAACCAGCTTCTTCACACCTTTGGGGAGATATTGGACCATTGTTGCTTCCCTCCCAATTTACTTCATAGAAGTAAAATTCAGATGATTTATATTTTACTTAATATAGTTAGCAAGGCTCACACTATGACTAGATAGCTTACTTGACATGTCTGGGCATTTATTATCTTTAGTACAAAATCATTATCATAAGAGAAATTTCATATGATCTGTTGAGGTATAATACAAATAGAGGACAGTGAGCACTTTGCTAGTTACTAGCGGTTAAAATAAAACTCATTTCCATTCAGACAAGTAAACACGACTTGTTTAGTGGAAGTGTTTTCCTATGCGGTAGGATTATGGTGTATTGTCAAGTTTGTCCAAGTTGACGGGCTAACTTAGTGCTATAGTCTGTTTTGGCAATGACCAATTTGGCCTGAGTTTGAGTTTTTGAACGCGTAGTAGTAAGTACTAAATATCATGTCATTTACTCGAGAAACAAATGTCTTTGCCATTTTGCGAACCCAACTTAGTCAAGTAACAAATGTCTTTGCCATCTTAATTCAAGAAATCACTCGAAAATGTTTCACACCAAGGGACCAAGAGAATCAAGTTTCTAGTGTAGGATGAGCAAGTTTGAGTACGGTCACAAATGTTGTATCCGTATGGTTGACTCACATGAGTGGATGCCTGTGCATATGTGACCGCATATGCATATCGAAACGCAACCTTATTTGTGGACTTCGTCATTAAACTTCTAAGGGCTTAAATTGTACTTCCCTGGAGGAAAATCATTTTAAGGTGGGGAATTGAGTAGTTTCTTTTTCATTTAAAAGATTGGTCTTATACTAGAGAGGGTATTGTCACTTTCTTTTTTCCTTTGAATTCCAGGACATGGTTCTTGTGACATCTATGCATGTCTTTGGATTCCAATCAACTGAAGAAGGCTCTACTTTTCCATCAACATCTACAATCCAAAGCCCATCCTTTTTGTTGGCCTCTAATTGATTGCATTTGAATCAGGTTGTCTAAAACCAACATTGCTTCCCCTTGGAGCTGACCCATTCGATGACACCAACACAACAGAACACATCCATAAGTCATCATTCTTTAGTTGGTATTTTTTCTCACTCAAAATGGGAGCTCTCAATTTCAGGGAGCCTCATAGTTTGGATCCAAGACGGTGTGGATTGGGAGATGGGATTCGGGATCCCTGCGATATCCATGGCCATAGCCATGGTGAGCTTTGTCTATGGGGCAGCATGCTCTCAGTCACAAAGGCCACATGGTAGTCCTTTAATGCTAGTTTCTCATGGCATCATGGCTTCTCTTAGAAAGGAAAAGCACAAAGTATTCAGTGATGAAATAGGCATTTTATGAGGATATAGATGATAGCTCAACTCCAAAAGTTGGTGCAGAATGAAGAATTCAGGTACATCCTTGATTCCATTGGTTGTCATGATGATCGTGCAAGGTTTGCCAGTACACACTTGGGTGCATGGATGCAGAACACCACATGCATATACATATCACACAAAACACAAAAAAATTTCTGGGTAGCAGAGAATTTGGAGGAAGTAGAGGTTACAGAGCTTTCCTTTGTGAGGTTTTCCCTTAAGTTACATTCTTGGCTTGTCCATCCTCTGCTGTACTTCGATTATTGTCAATTTAGTGACTACAGATCGTGGGACTCTTTTTGTAACAACCTTACCTCTCCAACACACACACACACACACAAATGTTTGCATGCGAGCACACACATGTAAATTTATGTTCCCACACCAACCTCCCCAACAGACACACATACACACACAGAGACCACACATCATAACTTCTTTTGTCCCATCCTTGCATCCCAACACACACCCTGCACGTGCACACACGATCATTTCAATTTTATTTCGTTCACAAACACATACGCGAAACATGCAACTTTCTTTTCCCACACCAACCTTCCCAACATACACACACACACACTGTAAATTTTTTTGTACCATCCCTGCCTCACAACACACACACCCTCCACACACAAAAACACACTATCATCTCAATTTATTTCATTTATTTCAAATAGTCAGTCTAGAAATTGCACCAAACCAATTGAGGTATTTCAAGTTTGCACTATGATAGGTCACCTGATGAAAGGGCCTTCAAAACTATTCCCCAAGTCAACAATTGTGGATCAGAGGTGTCAGAACTGAAGTTGCACCTAGCAATGGTTCCAATTTTCATGACGAGCATTGTTTACTGCAGAGCCTTCACCCAGATGATCACAACATTTTTTTTTGAGGAACACATGATCACAACATTCATTGAACAAAGAACAAAAATGGATTGCAAAATTGGTCCATATTCCTTCCCTCCTGCCTCGTTGAATGCATTCGAATGTCTCTGCATAGTGTTTTCAATCCCTATCTATGAAGCCATAATTGTCAGAATCGCAAATAAATTTTATACCAATGACAAAGGATTCTCCGTGTTACAAAAATTTGTTCATGGTAGTGGCTGCATTAGTATAGATGAAGAGATTGGAGTGTTCAAGAGCCAAGAAGCCACTAAGCATATTATGGCAGCTACCTCAATATCTCCTAGTTGGAATCTCTGATATGTTCAATAATGCTGCACAATTGCAGTTCTTTCATGATCATCGCCAAACGCTTTCAAGGCATTGACCACATCATTCTCTTTGCTTACCAAATCTTTGAGTAGTTATTTGAGTTCACTTATTCTCACAGTAGTGCAGAATGTAACATCAAGGGGAGGTAAATTGGGATGGCTATCTAACAATCTAAATGATGGCCATCTTGATTATTTCTTCTGGTTATTAGCAACAATAAGCACCCTAAATCTGATTGTATTTGTGGCTTATGTTAGAAGATATAAGCTCAAAGATGTCTCTTGAATAGGCACTTAAGGTGGATGATCAAGCTTGCTCACCAAGAAACTGTAATTAATGATACATTTTACCTCTATTTTTGCATTCAATAGTGAACAGGATCTTTCTCTCTCTCTCTCTCTCACACACACACACACACACACACATACACACGGACTATATCATGCTTAAGTTCAAGGTTAGGGATAGCCAAGCACGTTTGAAAGAGGTTAAATGTTTCACACACTATTTGCATGGAAAAGCGTGTTAAGAAGGCCCTACTAATTTTTAAAAATCAATTTACAAATTCCAATTAAGAAAATGCAATGAAGTGACATTGAAGAGTCAATCGATCCATTTATCTTCAAAGGAGAAGTATTTTGATGCATAAACCTAGGCATGCATCTATGACATGTACATTGGGTATTGTAGTACTACAAAATCCACCCAACAATGGTGTTTATGTCACCATGTTATCTTAGAGAACATCAAGAACAAATCACTTTTCAGATACTATGAATTTTCTTTACCTGAAGAGGCCCCATATTTTCTAACACTCTGCAGTCTGCATTGGAACATGCATTACTACCAGTTCTAAGAGAAAACCACACCAAGATTTGTTATATCATAGTCGCACGGAACAGTATGTTAAGAAGGCCATACCAATTTAAAAAATTGATAATTGATATACAAATTCCAATTAAGAAAATGCAATGAGTGACATTGAAGAGTCAATAGATCCATTTATCTTCAAAGGAGAAGTATTTTGATGCAGAAAACTAGGCATGCATCTATGACATGTATATTGGGCATTGTAGTACTACAAAATCCACTCAACAATGGTGTTTATTTCACCATGTTATCTTAGAGAACATCAAGAACAAATCACTTTTCACACACCATGAATTTTCTTTACCTGAAGTGGCCCCTTATTTTCTAACACTCTGCATTGGGACATGCATTACTACCAGTTCTAAGAGAAAACCACCCTTGTTATATCATAGTTTCATTGTTTCTCTATTGATAATTAGATTCGTCACATCACCATTTTTGAGAACATTCACATTTCAAGAGAGTGTATGTGCAAAATTTAGGGTCAAAACCCCATGGATATGTTTTTTTTCTAGGATCTATTGTTAGCTAATGCTACAAAATTTAGCTCAACAGTTATATATTTATTTCTCTATTGATAATTAGATTTGTCACATCATCATTTTTGAGAACATTCACATTTCAAGAGTATGTGCAAAATTTAGGGTCAAAACCCCATGGATATGTTTTTTTTCTAGGATCTATTGTTAGCTAATGCTACAAAATTTAGCTCAACAGTTATATATATATAAAAAATAAATAAAACTCAAAATTACAAAATAGACAATAGAAAGGACATGTGTCACAAGAACAAAGAGGGTCACCTTCTTGCTATATATATATATATATATATATATATATATATATATATGGTCGTCTTTATTTTTGTGACAAGTGTCTTTTCTACTACCAATTTCGTTGTCTTGACTCTTTTAATTTATTTCATGTTGGTCACTTCCGAGATAACTTCTACAACATTACCTCATGGGCCAAAAACTCCTAAAATAATTTATCTCTATGGATTTGTTTAACCCCAAATTTTGCACATAATCTACATTCAACACAATGAACAGTCTAAAAAATAGCAAATAAAAAATATTTTTCTTGGGAGACGGGACATTAGGGAAATGTCAGTCACTCATTTAACATATAAGCCTTTATAAGCTCAACATATTTTTCTTTTATAGAATTTAAGGTCAAACAAGTCTCTTTCTTGAAACAAAAAGCCTTTATCCACTGCATTTTCTCTTCCATCGAAAGAAGACCAATGTTTCTTTTTAGATTTTTTATAAGCTTGTTCATTGAAATGAATATAGTCATCTACAAAAGTTGGGATCAAAACAGTATCTAAAACCTCAGCCTTGGTCGAGGCGAGTTCCACCATACCTACTCGAGTACATGGGAACCAATATAGTTCTTGGTTGATTACTATGCATACACTGCTGAGTATTGTAGAACTCAAGCGAGTCTGAGTTTCGTAAGCTAAGCTACATATTAAATATATCAAGGGCCAGAAATACGGCCTCCCATTTTTGTAAATGTTTGTCCACCAGATATGGGTCGGCTGGACCCGGACGAACCCGAATGTATTTGGGTCCAGGTTTTGGACCCAGACCTGACCTGTCGGGTCCAAAAGTTGGACCCATACCCGTACCCATCGGATCCCGGGTCTATCCCATCGGGTCTAGTCGGGTCCATTGCCACCCTCACTATGAGCTTCCTTTTTTGTAGCCTACAATGGAGAAAAACAGAGAACTGATTTTTGAGGGGTGGGCGATTAGAGAGAGAGAGAGACCTTCGAGATCCAGAGAGAGCTATGTCTCCAAGAAACCGAGAGAGGGAGAATTGCAAAGGAGGATGGCAATGGGGTTGACTGTTTGGGGAATCGATGAAAAGTATTGAAACTATTTTGCGTTGGGGCTTTGGCCCTTTGGTAAACTAAAAATTCAGGTCCAGGTAACCGCCGGGTCGGGTATAGTAGGACTCGTACCTAGACCCGGGACTATCCGCGTATCCTTTATTGGCCTCGGATCCTACCTGCGGGTCCAAAACTTGGACCCATACCCGGACCCGTGTCGGGTATACCTAGCGGGTATGGGTCGGTTCCAGGTCCATTGCCACCCCTACCACTAGAGCCCTATAATGAGTCCATTTGAGCCCCAAATTCATATTCAAGTACAAAATCACGAGACCTATCAAATACAACAATTAGATCTAATAAAAAATCATATTTCTCACATTTTGAAGATCCTAAAATGGGGAAAAAAAATTTACAATTTTGGAGAACTTTCAGATCTTCTTTTCTAGTTGTCGATCCTGATGAAAATTTAAGCCTAGGATCATTTCTGTTACTGATTCATTCTGGATTAGTTCCTCAGCAAAAATTAAAAGAAAAACAAAATTCTCGTTATTATTTTCAAATTTTTCTATTAATCCGAAAATTTGAAACCTTGAGCTTATAGATCCAAAGCAAATTCCAAATGTTACATGGAGGTTTTCACTTGTACTGCATAAGGAATCTTGTCGAATTTGAAACCTAGACTCACATCAAGCACAAAAACCAAGATTTTGGCATTAAAATAAGGTAAATCCTATTTTTTATTTAAATCCATAAAAAATGTTTAACCAAACCCGAGCCATGCCCTTGTTGAGTTGCTCAAGAAAGTCCAATCAGCCGGGGTGCACCTTAAGGCCAAAAAGGGAGAAATAAAGAAAAAAAAATACAAAAATTTAGAAAAAAACCCAAAAACAATGAAAAATGTTAAAATCCAAAAAATTAAATCAAATTAGAAAACATATATAAAAACATGACATGAAAAACAAATTGATGCTATTGGCTTCTAAAACAATACAAAACATTGAAAAACATGAAAAAATAATCAATCATAAACATTATAAAAAACCTTAAGATTATATATAATACATATCATAAATCAATTGTAATTGAATAAGTAAAAAACAATTTATGAATTTAAATAGAAAAAATGTAACATAAATGAAATTTCTATGCCGATTTCCCAATATTTGTGCTTGGAGCAAATCATCATCATCATCATTATCATCTGAGCCTTATCCGAAACTATTTGGGGTCAGCACTACGAAGCATGTTCCATCATTCCGCTCTATCAAGGGCCATCCTCTCAGTCTGACAATAAGTCATCATATCCCTTCTCACTACTTCTAACTATGTCCTTTTGAACATTCCCATTGCACTTCTAGAGCTTCTACTTGAACCAAGTCGCTCTTCATAGCCGATCTAGGTCAATGCTGCATATGGCCATTTATTAATTCCTTGGACTAGTCCATCCATGTCCTTTCAAAATTGTCTTTTACTTCTATCTTCTAGTCTTACCAATGGTGTGTACGCAATAATTACATTAATTACCTCCTCCCTTAACACAAGTTTAATTATCAGAGCGTATCACCTAATCTCTTAATATCGACTATTTTATCCTTATACTACTATGCCTATGCCATTTTTATTATTATCCTTTCCTGTTATATCATGCTCGGTGCAGAGACTTTACATCCTGACCACACCTTTTGCATGCATCCCTTGTCAAAACCCCCAAACAATTGTTGGGTTTAGACTTCGGAACTAGGAGATCCGAGACATCCAAAATTTCGAACTAATTGAAAATCCGAATCTAAAAGCTACAAAACCCTAACTTCATTTTTGTTTTTTGTGGAAGAACTATTCTATGGGTGGATAAAAACACAAATATATATGCAGGGTTTGATTTTCATCAAAGTTGGACCATCAAATGTGAATAAGTCAAAAAATTTCAAAATCAAGTAAGAAAATCCACATTTCTTCAATATACAAATGTGAGAAAACAAATGAACTTCGCAAATCCAATGCTTTCAACTACATTGATGATTTTCTAGCATAATCTAATTTGTTGCTTTAAAAAGGCGACTTGGAGCCCCTATTAAGAAAATGGGTGGATCTACATAACTCGAGCAAGTGCAACACAGATTGGTCCAAGTACTATAGAACTCACAAGACTACAAAACTCGGGGCAAGCGAGTCAGCACAATAATAACTTAAGTATGGTACAATTGCCCACAAACCCCAAGTATAGGCACCACTACTCACCTTGCCAAGATGGGCCCAATGACTCACACGAGTCAAAGTCAACTCAACCAAGTTTAAAAACACTGATAAATAGAAATAAAGTAGCAATGTTTTCTAATAATATATTTTAGTTGAACCGTGTAGATTTGACATGTGTTTAAGACAGTGCCAAATGAGTAGCATCAAATTTACACCATCCAAATAAAATTGATGGTGTAGATTTGTGCAACCTTACATCTACAAGTACAGTTGCAAGTTCAGCACACCCACAATTGTTTTGATATTAGGTTATTTTTTTTATGTCATTTTTTGCACAAATATCCTCTTGACCCAAGCAAATAACCCCACAAACAAAAAAAATGAAAGGAGCCTAAACTATAGTTTCTACATGAGAAAGATAAATTGGTGTAATATTAGTTGTCTATTTGGAACACTGTAGATCTACGGCTAGATGTGCCCAAAAGTTTTTCTTTTGAATTTGTTAATATAGTGTTATCACATGAGAAAGATAATTGTGGTAGTCTTAGTTGTCTATTTTGGATACTGATCTACGGTTAGATATGCCCAGAAAATTTTCTTTTGAATTTGTTAATATATTGCTTTTAAAGCTATCTCCAAAATTCAAGACAAAACAGATTTAACAAAAAAAAAAAAGAAGGGTGGTACTGAGGGTGGCAAACTTAGGGGGTAAGCTAATTAAGTATATCTCATACATATAAAAAGGTAAAATCACCTCTAGCCGCCAAATGTTAAATAAGGTGGTTATACGACTGTCATTATTCATATAGAAAAGTAACAATCACTTCTAGCTGTTAAATGTGAAATCGGCTTGGCTTAGTTGTGCAATAACCATATTTAAAATTAGAAAAAACTTTTCTCGAATTTTAAAGTGGCAAGAAATGACATACCCCAACAACCCAATTTCACATGCAACGATCAGGGGTGATTATGACTTTCTTGTGCTAAAGGTTTCTTGTGCTGAAGGTAATATAGTTATGTAAAATAATTCATTCAAATGAAATGAGAATGTCCAATCTCCGAACTCATCAAGTGCTTTGAAGTCTCAAAATAGCTAAGGGCCAGACCTTATGTGAAAATAAAGCACTCGATATCATGCTAAATTAGAAAAGAATCATAGGTGGGGAAGTATTCAACTCCCGTTACACAAAAATACACATCGGGCGCTATTTGAAAAATAAAAAAAATATATATATTCATAAAGAATTTCATAAAAGAATCTAGTACAAGAATTCGAAAAAATTGTTCCATAAACTCTGGATAATATGTTTAATTATTTTTCATAAAAGATGAAAATCAACGATTCACAGAGGAATTCATAGCATCCTTTAATGAAGGATTGAAAAACATTGTTTCATAAAAATGGAATAACAATGTTCCATTGTTTCCAGAAAATGAAAAACAATGATTCATAAAGGAATTCATAGGGAATGCTTTTATGAAGGATTGGAAAACATTGCTCCATCAAAATGGGATAACAATGTTCTGTTGGTTTTCACAAAAAAAGAAAAATAATGACTGATAAGGAGTTCATGAAAAATCCTTTGTTGAAGGATTGAGTAACAATAAGTTATAAACATCATAAAACAGCCATTATAATCAAGAAAATGGTGTACCACGATAACAATTTTTTTTAAAAAATAGATAAACTTTTTGTTTATCCATTTTGTATATTAGAAATAAATATGTGTTGTTGAATTTATATATTTTGTATATTATAAATCCATTGTTTATCCATTTTTAAATAATTCCATTTTGTATATTATAAATCCATTGTCTTTAAAAATGGATAAATTCAACAACATTTATCTAGGAAATACTGTGTTAATTTTATCTATAGTAATGTGGTTTATTTTTAATACTTTTTGTTTTCTTTTTAGGATAAAAAATCAATTAAAACTACTTTGTTTTCCAATATGTAAAGGTAATATCCACGTGGGTTAATTTTATCTGGCAACAGTTACCCGACAAGTTTGAATTTACGCCATAAAAACATTAAAAGACAAACCCATAATAACTCAATAAAATTCTTACCCTACTATTACCACACTTTACTCAAGAATCACATTTGAAAAAAAAAAGAAGGAATCAGCCAATAAAAATCATAATCCCAATTTAACTCAAAAAACACCATATTACTACACTACATAAATTATCCCAAAAAAAAAGAGCACACACTATACCAAAATCGCTTGTTATAGCGATGAGAGGAAGAGAGCCCAGTACCATGGGCTTGTAAGTCAAGCTTAATTATACCGTCCCATCGTAGCACACATGGATGGGAGCTTCCTACGTACGTGGGCTGCTAGGAGAGAGTGGAGTGGCTAAAGAGAGAAGTTTTTCAAACTATCAAATTTTTTGACATCCTTTGAGAAGAGAACTTAAGATTAGTTGATTCACCTAAACTTATTAGGTTTTCTCTTAGGATTTCTATCTTGTCAGCCTTTGAAATTGGTTTTTGATGATTACTGAATCACTACCATTCTATATTCCGATAAACCTGTCTTGGAATCTATCAACAAAATTATCAGTAAGAAACTCGACATTATAGTATTGTTCCTTTGGAGAGTAAGCTCTTATGGATGTTAACAACCAGGAGAACGATCTTTATATAGAAATACTGATGGCTGTACTTTCTGCATTCTAAAGTTTCTTGAGCATTGGATCTTCTTCCTCTCAGTCTGCACACAGAGTCATGATCATTGCCAATCAATTATGACACAAGGGATTATCCCTTATCTTGTCAATATTTCTGTTAATAGGAACTCATGGAGGAGAGAGCCAGAAAACTATTAAATCATTTGAGGGATCTTGGAGAGAGACAGTTTTAGATAAACAGAGAAATGGAGTATGTGACCATGAATGGGTTAAAGCTTGGAAAGAGGATCTAATTTGAAGATATAAGTTCTGGAAATCCGGCTGAAAAACCACCGGAAAATGAAAATCTGAGTAGTTCCGAGTCAAAAAACTAGGGTTTTAGACCAAAATAGGCAACCACCAAGTTGCCAAGTTGAGGGATGTAGGGCTAATCTTACCTGTGCGAAGCCATATTATTGCATGCACAACAAAGTCTTTTGAGTGAGAGAGAGAGAGGGGTGGAAGATAGCGCTGAAGCGGATCCCAAATATATAAAGCATATTTAATATTTTTTAGCGGGTCCATTGCGTTCATATTACCTGTCTTTTTTCGTAATACATTTTTTAGTGGGGTGGGTAATAGATTTCATGGTTTTTGAGGAAATTTTTGGTAATGTATTTCATTTCTTGCCCACCATGTGCGTCCCCAAACACTGGAAAGATATATTTCCCCGTAATAGAAATGCACGTATCCAAACAGCCCCTAAATGAATAACCTTTTGTATGTGCAATTCAACCAAAAGTGGAAGGAGCATTACATGGAGAGTCAAAATTGACCCCATTGAGCGGAAGAACATGCATTATAACAGTGAGTGGATCGTAGATAATGATGATGATGAAGTCCTTGGTGAGGAATTAACTTGGAGCCAATTTCTAGAAGCTGCAGGTTTACCCCAAAGCCCTTTACGAGCCACTAGATTACAAACAAGAGGGAAGAGGACCACAACAATATTACATGAGAAAGGGGCGGATACAGAAGAAACCTAGGAAGATAAGCAGTATTTGAAAGAAGGGGATGACTGTGATGATGAGGGTCTGACATCATCAGCTCCAGATGCATCTGGCCGTAGAAGGGACCTGACAAAGCTAGCGATGATTGATTGATGAAACTCAGTATCCTTTATGAATTGTGAATTCAACGTGCTTGTTTGAGATATTGGATGTTTTTTGTTCAAAGTCTTGAATCTTTAATATTTGTATAATTTTATGAAACATTGGATGCAGGTTTTTTTTTTTAAAAAAAATTATGTATTCTAATGCATACCCAAGGGGGTTTGGTACTTAATCAAATCCTAAAAAAAAAATGACATTTCAGAGCCCATGTCACTGGGCGCCCACCTAGGAGGGCAGCATAATCCGCTCATCGCCTATGTGTCCGCCTAAGGACTTCTCCAACATTATACATACATCATTTATAAACATCACACACACACACACATACACACACACACACACACGCACACGCACGCACACGCGCACACATACACGCACGCACAGGGAGTGATTTCATGCAACGGTTGTATAGTAATATAATGAAACAATCTTTAAAAATCATGTTAGCATTATTTGTTTGACCCAAATTTAAAAATATACACTCTGTTCATTCTAATGAACAATCACAAAAAAAAAAAAAAAATTGAAAACACAATCTCGAAAGTGTTTTTAGCCCAATTAACATAGGTTGTCCATTTTGGTGAGATATTTAGATCTAGGCCTTAGAAGGATCGTTTTTCATTCCAAACATTTTAAATAACTTTATTATCATTGGATTAAGGATGATAAAAAAAGAAAAATTGAATTTTGAATTCATAAAGGCCTTAAATCTTAAAAATCACCAAATGGACGGTCTTGATTCATTGTTGAAGGGGACTCATTTTGACCATATATAGGGTGCAAAGTTTTTTTTTTTTTTTTTGAGATTGACTATTGAGATGAAGAGAGTATGTGTGCAAAATTTTAAACCACAAACATGGTTTTCTAGAAGTACGGTTTCATTACATTACAATGGCATGGTGACGTGATATCGTTTCCCTACTTATATATATATATATATATATGGAAAAAGATTTCTTAAGCTACTAACTGTAATGAATAGTATAAGCTACTAGCTCCCAGCCGTCGGATCCGCATCGCCTGGTTCAAAAATTATATCACTATTGTAATTTTAATCTTTTTTTTATGAATCATATTAAGATGAAATTTTGGATGTATATACCTAACACTATTGTGCACCGTATAAAAATATAAAACAATTACTTTCATTAATTTAAAACGACCAAATTACCCCCATCAATTTTCAGAGGTATTTCAATCATTTTATATTGTAAGAAATATTTTTTATATATCTTTTTATTGTGTGCCCTATTTTTTAGCGCATACATCCAAAATTTCATTACAATATGATTTCTAGAAAAAATGCTAAATTCAAATGGTGATATGAATTTTGAGCCACCCGACGAAGATCTGACGGCTGGAAGCTAGTAGCTTATACTATCCGTTATAGCTAGTAGCTTAGGAAATCTTTTTCATATATATATATATATATATATATATATATATATATATATATATATATATATATATGTTTAATTTTTTTATTTAGTGACTGGAAAAATCTTCCCAACGCCTACAGGCGAAAATGAACAGTGATTTCGCCTAACCTCATCACCATCCAAAGTTCATCGCACGGTCATGATTGTCCGGTAGTATTGCATTTTTCATTTTTTTTTCTACAAATCGGAATGACTTAAAATTTAAAACGTTGGTACATCTTAGTGAGGCACACCGAATAAAAATATAAAAAAAAAAAAATTGCGAAAATAAATTAAGGTATTTTGTTCAATTTTTTTCATGTAAAATATTTTTTAGCTATTTTTTGTAGATTCGCCTATTTTTTATGAATATACACTCCAAATTTTAGCTCATTATGATTTATAAAAAAAAATGAAAAATGAAACACTACAGGACAATCGTGACCGTATGATGAACTTCGAACGATGATGAAGGTAGGCGAAATCACTGTTCATTTTCGCCTATAAGCATTTTGTAGTATCTTCCGTAGTGAATCATTAAATTGTTCTTTATATTATAATCACAAAGATTAAACCCTTTTTGTGTTATTATATATATATATATAGGGAAAAGATCTTGACAGCCCACGAGCTGACAGCTACAGCGTCAGCCAATTGCCCATATTGAATCTAGGCGCAATCCAATGATTACGATCTCATTTTGTATTTAAATTTTTATTTTTTATACAAATCCAATCACTTGAAATTTTAAGTATCTATTATAAAAAAATTGTAGAATCTAATAAAAATATTAAAAAAATAATTCGAAAAATATAAATTGATTAAAATACCCCTAAAACCTTTTAGAGGTATTTTGGTAAATTTATATTTTGTGAATTATTTGTTTTATATTTTTATTACGTGCTCCTTGATGAGTAGAACGTACACCTAAATTTTCAAGTGATTTGGATTTGTAGAAAAAAAAATGAAAATTTAAATACGAAATAAGGTTATGCTCGTCAAATCGACCTAAATTCAATTTGGGCCATTGGCTGACATTGTAGCAATCCAGTACCATATATATATATGAGAAATATCTCCGTACCGCTATTTTTAGGTTTCATATCTCCATGACCCAAGGTTTTAAAATATATCTTGAGGCATAAAAATCCCAAGTTTTATATATTCTACAACCCTAAACTAATTTTACCCACTTTAATCTTATTTTTTAACCCAAACAAATTATAGAAAGACAACCTTTTCTAAACTCATCTTTTCTCTTTCTTCACATGTCAATCCCCAAACTTCTCTCTTTCTCTCTCTCCCCTGTGAGTCTCGCCAAGCCCCTTCTCTCTCTCTCTCCATCTCTCACTCAATCTCTCAACCCTGGGTTTTCCCTAACCCCTCTCTCTCTCTCTCTGTTTCGTTTGCAACAAAACCGGTCCTAACAAAATCATGTTCTTCATAGGCCTCGAACAAGCTCTGGACTTTGTTTTTAGGAAGATTAGTAGAAAAAAGGCCATTCTTTCCTTGAAGAAACTTGGAAACTTCATGAATGCCTTCTTTGACTTCATCCACAGCAGTTCGTCCCAAGGCAATTTGCATGACTTTATTTGAGCCAAGGAAAAATCTACTAGTAGGCTTCAATCGTTCCGTGAACTCCTTGAACTTGACATTTCTCATGTTCTCAAAAGTAAAAACATACACGGAAGTGTACTCATCTAAGGCTTGCCTCAGAGAGTTCACAGTCAATTCCTTATGCTCCCTTCCCTTTTTCTTTGTCTTTGACAATGTTAGAACTTTGTTGCGCTTGGACTCCGGCATTTTCAGTGATGAATGACGAGAAAAAACTCTTTGTGTTGAAACATGCCAGCCTAAACCCTAATTTCAAAGGCAACTCTTGCCCTAGAAAAACCATGCCAAAGTTAACTGAGAGAGAGGGGATGGAAGTTAACGGAGTGAGGGATAGGATGGAAAGTTAACTGAGGGAGAAATACGGATTTGAAGAAGTTAACAGGGATAGAGAGAGGGATTTGGGGAAGTTAACAAGGAGAGAAAGTGGAAGACAAGGGGGGAGAGAGAGAGAGAGAGAGAGAGAGAGAGAAAGGATTGGGTTGGGGGAAATGCGGAGAGAGAAGGTTGAGAAACATAGAGAGAGTGGGGTAGAGAGGAGAGAGAGGGGGTAATACGGAGAGAAAGAAGGGCTTTGGGGAGAGTCACAAGAGAGAGAGAAATAAAAAAATTTGCGAGATTGACACGTGAAGAGAGATAAATGATGGGTTTATAAAGGGCTGCCTTTCTACAATTTATTTGGGTTACAAAAATAAGATTAAAGTGGGTAAAGTTAGTTAGGGGGTTAGAAAATATAAAACATGTAACTTCTATGCTCCAAGATATCTTTTGAAACCTTGGGTCTATGGAGATATAAAACCTAAAAACTGGGGTACGGAGATATTTTTAACCTTGGGTTTATGGAGATATAAAACCCAAAAACAGGGGGTACGGAGATATTTTATATATATATATATTGACAAGGTTACATAAGAATGGAACTTAAGACGTAGTTCTATGAAAACCCAGTCAATGTAAAACTGTGTTTTATACAAAGATTATAACCATTTTAATCTATATTATTATTACAAATATCAAACCATTAGTTTATATTACAATGATTAAATCATTATAACAGAACATCAAATATTAAACCATTGCAATTAAATCACTATACTGTAAAATCAATGATTTAATCAACTTAATTTGTTGGATAATTAACTGAATTTCGGAGTAATTTGTTCAATAACTTTTTTACTTGGGCAAGTGATTGTATTTCAAAGGCATTGTGTACTTTACGTGTTGTATTATAGGGCTTCTATTTCAGGTACAATGTGTACACATCGTTTTGAATAATTTTCTCAATTATTCATATTAATTGTGTACACATCGTTTTGCATAATTTTCTCAATTATTCATATGATTTTGCTAGATTAAATTATTTTTTCATTTAATTATTTTTTTTGGATTTTTTTGGGTTTTTTCATAAGTCTTTGTGGACTTAAGTAGCGCTCAGGTGAGTCCACTCAAACTTGCCTGAGTTTCTCAACTTGGGCAAGAAAACAGTCGTCGTGTCCCAACCAAGGCTTGCACCTCTATCATGAACTAATCATGCAGAAACTAGCAGAGAAGGTTGTATTATATAACCAAGCTTCGGCTCGGGCCATGCCCTTGTTGAGCTGCTTGTGCAAGTCCAGTCGGCCGAGATCCTCCTCAAGACCAAAAAAGAGGCCAAGAAAGACGAAAAAGTATATGGATTTAGGGAAAAATCCAAAAAATAAAGCGAAATGAGAAAAAATATATAAAACATGAAAGGAAAAAAAAATGATGATTATAAAATAATATAAACATAAAGAGAAATGAAAAAACAGAAAACGATAGTCAATTATAAACATTAAAAAACCTTAAGATATATATAAAAAACAAAGAATAAATCAATTATCATTGATTTTACTTGAATTTAAATTGCAAAACATGCAGAAAGTCTTTGTGGACTTAAGTAGCGCTCAGGAGAGTCCACTCGGACTTGCCTGAGTTTCTCAACTTGGGCAAGGAAACAGTTGTCGTGTCCCAGCCAAGTTTTGAAACATTGGATCAAACAAATCCCCTTGTTACTTTGTGGTTTGTGCCTCTATCATGAACTAATCATGCAGAAACTAGCTTAGAAGGTTGTATTATATAACCAAGCTGCGGCTCGAGCCATGCCCTTTCGAGCTGCTTGTGCAAGTCCAATCAGCCAAGATCCTCCTCGAGACCAAAAAAGGGGCCAAGAAAGAAGAAAAAAGTATATGGATTTAGAGAAAAATCCAAAAAATAAAGCGAAATGAGGAAAAATATATAAAACATGAAAGGAAAAAAAATGATATTTATAAAATAATATAAACATAAAGAGAAATGAAAAAACAAAAACAATAGTCAATTATAAACATTAAAAAACCTTAAGATATATATAAAAAGCAAAGAATAAATCAATTATCATTGATTTTACTTGAATTAAATTGAAAAACATGTAACATAGACGAAATATATAGGCCGATTTCCCGATCTTTGTGCTCAGTGCAATTCAAGACTTCAATTCCTTGCCAAACCTTCTGCATGTAACCCCAATCAAAACGTTTAAACATTTGTTGGGTTTTGACTTCAAACCTAGAGTATCCATGACTACCAAATTTTCGGAATACAAGAAAATCCAAATTTGAAATCTATAAAACCCAAACTCCTTTTTGTTTTTTGCGGAAGAACTAGCTATGGTTAGGTCAAGAACACAAATATGCATGTAGGGTTCAATTTTCATCAAAGATGGACCATCATCCAATGTGAAAAAATCAAAGTTTTCCAAAATCGGGGCAAGAAGATACCGATTTCTTCGACCTAGAGAATGTGAGGAAACAAATGGTTTTTCTCAAATCCAATACTTCCACTACATAAATCTAGTGATTTTCTAACATAATCCAGATTTTTACATAAAAAAGGGTATTTGGGGCTCCTACTATGAAGAAAATGGGAAATGCCTCCCCCCCTTTTATTCTAAGGCTTCAGTGCATAGTATTCAAGAGAGTGATAACGCGCTCACCAAAGTAATTTGGGGCGAGTCCGTACACTACTGCTATTGTATTGCATAACTTAGGGGCGAGTCCACACAATACTGCTAGTGTACTGTATGGAGTATTATGTATCCCAAGTATAGGCACCATTACGCGCCTTGCTAGGATGGTTCGAGTACTTCACGCGAGTCCAAATCGACTAAACCAAGTTCACACTATTTGGTAATAAACTTGCAACCCTACTTGTAGATGTCAGGTTACAGTAATGTGTGTGCGTGTATGTGTAATTGTGTATATATTTGTATGTGCGTGTATATAAGATTTGGTTATCAATGTAGAAATTATTAGAATGCACACCAATTTTCGAAATAACACTTTAATTTTTCAAACATATAATCTTTAGGTTTCTATAATAAATTTAGTGGAAGAGATTGTTAGTAGAGAGAGAGAGATTTCAAATGGCCTCATTATATGAACCCTATCTTTAAATTAATATTTCTAAATTTATGTTAAACACCACCATGTTATAAAAATAAAAAATACAATTAGACCATTTATTCCTAGGTAAAAAAAAATCTAACAATAGGCATTCATAGATGAGAGAGAAAAATAGAGCTAACATGCTCCAAGCCTATATTGTATTACCTTTACATATCTAATTTAAGGTTATAATAAGCGCAGCTTAAATGCATGCTTGAAAAGTATGATACTTGTTGCACTACCGTTTTATTTCATTTTTACAAGAAATACTTGTTGCATTACCTTTTATTTTTTTTGACAAGAAAAATATGATGTTGTATTACCTTTTATTTATATTTTGACAAGAAATACTTGTATTAAGAAATACCTTTTATTTTTTTCTTGACAAGAAATACTTGCAATATTACCTTCTTTTTTTGCCATAAAAATATGATACTTGTTGTATAACCTTTTATTTATTTTTGACAAAAAATACATTTTACTTTTTATTTGTTTTGAAGAGAAAAATAAGAAAATAACAAGTGATAACCAAATATACCAGAGCGCCACTTGTTGTACTATTTATGTGAATAAAAGGGCTATATTAGAAAGCCAAAGTATATTAAGGAATTATCCCACATCGAATAGATGTAGGAAGAATAAGCCCTATAAAACAAGAAAACCAACCCCTACTACCACGAAATATTGATGCGTGGCCACGTGTACATAAGTTTATCAACTCTGATGTCATAGGGCGATCCATGACATCATTTTAACGTGTAAGAGAATATTGTAATGTCATACACAAGAGAATATTGTAATGTCATACACCGATTTGTGACATCACGCACATGATTTACTGTACAGAATCGCCGGTTTTTCTCTAGAACTGGGCGATTCAATGTGCGATTCAACGTTTTACACAGGCGTTTAAGGGAAGATTGTAATGTCATACGCCAATCTATAATGTCATACAGGGAAGATTGTAATGTCATACGCCGATCTATAACGTCATACACGCGATTTACTGTACAGCATCGTCAGTTCTTCTCTAGAACCGGACGATTCAACGTTTTACACAGGTGTGTAAGGGAAGATTGTAATGTCATACGCCAATCTATAACGTCATACAGGGAAGATTGTAATGTCATACGCCGATCTATAACGTCATACACACGATTTACTGTACAGAATCGTCAGTTCTTCTCTAGAACCGAGCGATTCAACGTTTTACACAGGAATCGACACCAGTGCTTTAAAAAACAATGTAATGTCGTACGCCTTACTGTACAAAATCGCCGGTTCTTCTCCAGAACTGGACGATTCAACGTTTTACACAGGCGTGTAAGGGAAGATTGTAATGTCATACGCCAATCTATAACGTCCTACACACGATTTACTGTACAGAATCGTCGGCTCTTCTCTAGAACCGAGCAATTCAACATTTTACACAGGAATCGACACCAGTGTTTTAAAAAGTGACGAGTCGCAACAGACTCACCCCAGGAATCGAGACCAGTGTTTTAAAAAATGACGAGTCGCAACGGACTCGCCCAAGTTGACATTGTCGATTCTTGTGTAAAACATTGAATTCCTGTGTAAAACGTTGAATCGCCCGGCTCTAGAGAAGAACCGACAATTCTGTATAGTAAATCGTGTGTATGACGTCATAGATCGGTGTATGACATTACAATCTTCCCTTACACGTTAAAATGACGTCATGGATCGCTCTGATGACATTAGGGTCGATAAACCCATGTACAAGTGGCCACACATGAATATTTCGTGGTAGTAAGGGTTGGTTTACTTATTTTATAGAGCCTTTTCTTCCCACATCTCTTCGATGTGGGACAATTCCTTAATATACTTTTACGCTCTGGTATATTTGGTTATCACGTTCTTCTTACCCACTGAAGGTCCTTAGTTCGAACCTCCTAGGCGGCCCCATCTTCTTAATACAACAAGTATTTCTTGTTATTTTCTTATTTTTCTTGTCAAAAAAAAAAGTATTTTTTGTCAAAAAATAAATAAAAGGTAATACAACAAGTATCATATTTTTCTTGTCAAAAAATAAATAAGTATTTCTTGTCA
The DNA here is from genome assembly GCF_054954075.1 of Amborella trichopoda. NCBI lineage: Eukaryota > Viridiplantae > Streptophyta > Magnoliopsida > Amborellales > Amborellaceae > Amborella > Amborella trichopoda. The sequence goes on along the minus strand of NC_142338.1, from coordinate 46,888,647 downwards.
AGAAAAAAATAGAAATAAAAATAAAAAGTAATACAACAAGTATTTTTTGTCAACAATAAAATAAAAAGTAATACAACAAGTATCATATTTTTCTGGTCAAAAAAAAAAAACAGGTAATATAAGAAGTATTTCTTGTCAAGAAAAAAATAAAAGGTATTTCTTAATATAACAAGTATTTCTTGTTATTTTCTTATTTTTCTTATTTCTCGTCAAAAAAAAAAAGAATACAAGTATTTCTTATCAATAAATAAATAAAAAGTAATACAACAAGTATCATATTTTTCTTGTCAAAAAAAAATAAAAGGTAATACAACAAATATTTCTTGTCAAAAATAAAATAAAAGGTAATACAACAAGTATCATGCTTTCAAGCATGCATTTAAGTTGTGATTATTATAAGCTTAAATTAGATATGTAAAGGTAATACAATATAGGCTTTGAGCATATTAGCCCTTTTTCTCTCTCTTATCTATGAATACCTATTGTTAGATGTTTTTTTACCTAGGAATAAATGGTCTAATTATATTTTTTTACTTTTATAACATGGCGGTCTTTAACATAAATTTAAGAATATTAATTTAAAGATAGAGTTCATACAATGAGGCCATTTGAAATCTCTCTCTATCTACTAACAATCTCTTCTACTAAATTTATTCTAGAAACCTTTTATTAATTTATTTGCAGTATAAATTATGTAATGTACTATTTTTTCTTACAGTTGTCAATAATATATTTTAAATTAGATGATATTATAAGATATATTGGATTTGTTATTATTTGTATAATAAAATAATTATAAAATATAAACCAATAATTTCAATATATAATATCATAGTTAGTTAGGTTGTAATAATTTTAGATTATAGTTAGTTAGGTTGTAATAATTTGGGTTTTTTTAGCGGATTAGGACTTTCCGCCAATTCGAGATTTTGGTGGCCATTTTTCATCGATTTAATTTATTATTTATTGTCCATGTATGATTATATACTTCATTCATGATAATTTTATGATTGATGTAAATTTAATAGTTAACATAAGTTCATATAGGGAAAGAACATCTCAATATTCCCATATTGATGAAAAAAATAAAAGTTAATAATGTAATACCCCCATTTCTTATTCAATTCCTAAAAAACAACATTGATAATGAATTTTAATAATTTTTTTAGATTTTATTTAAGGCTTAATCCGACCGATTCAGTTGATTCACCAATCCGTTTTTTAAACCACTGGTTTTTTCATTGTAACGGACCATACTATTATCATGCGACCCCAAAGGGCCAATTAAATATCACAGTAGATAATTCTCAAATTTTACCTAAGCGAATTGAGAGTTGAGACTGTAAAAAGAGATTACTGCATTTGTAGCAATGGATATATTGTATTTGTTCTAAAAACTAGTTTAGAGAGACAAAGTATCAATTGTTTCATTCACATACCGTTCTCTTTCTCTCTCTAGTCCTCGCCGTAAGCTCTGAACCGGTAGCGCTCCTCGTAGGGGCCTTCAAAGTAAAGGTCGGCCTCGAACCATTTGGGGTACCTTACGAGGTCCCCTTGCTCGAACCTCATGCACCTTTCACCGCACCCTCCAGGGACCACCTTGACGGTTCCTTTCACAATGTAGACCTGCTGGTCCACGTCCCAGTTCCAGGGCAACCGGCACCGGCCGGTCACCCATGTCGACCACCGGTCGACCCCCAGGGTTTTAAGCCTCTCCTCTGAGACCCCTCGCTCCACCCTGACGTTGTAGATCTCCTCCAGCGGTTTCTTGTACTTTGCGGCCTTCAATGGTGGTGAACCGCTGGGAGTTGATGGAGAACCGGTTTGGGTTGAGGCGGAGGGCGCAGTTTTGAGGCGGAGGGGCTTCTTGTGACTGGGGAAGGGAGAAGGAAAACCGGATAGAGAGGACGGAAAACTGAGAGTGGGAAAAGAGCAATTTCTGAAGGGGAAATGGTGGGTTTGGAGAGGGAGTGAGGGAACGAGAGAAGCGACCATGGCGGATTAGGTTAGAGAGAGAGAGAGAGAGAGAGAGAGAGAGGTTTCGCCTTTGGAGGGATTGGATTGCAGGGATTGGGGGTTTCTCTCGAGGGTTTTGGGGAGGGATGAGGCGCTTCTCCATCTGTCTTATGACTTTATCGTTTTGGGGGTGGCATTGCGTGGAAATGCCACTTGGGTTGGAGCTTATTTCGGTTCTGCCACCTGGTTTATGGATGCATTAAAAAGGGGGAAATTTATCCAATTAGCCGTTAGAGATTTGAAATTTTGAACTGTGTTTTCCTTTTTCTTGGGGTGAGTGAGTGGGGATCGGGCAGGGCCGAATTGAGCCTAGGAAGTAGCTTTATAAATCATCAAATACTAACCAATTAAGATCGGGTTCTTTTGAACCATTTAAGAAGGAAGAACACATCCAGTTTCTCTCCCCAATGTGGTGCATGTGGTTTAGTCTGGTATAAATAATATGTAGTTTTAAATTTTGATTTTTAAAATATATCACTTCACACATTTTTATGCTGAACTGTTTTGTTTTTTTTTTTTTTTTTTTTTTTTTTGGTCCAAACTGATTTCTGATCTTCAAAATGTATCGATTTAGCTTCTAAAAAAAATGTATCAATTGATACATTTTATATATCATACTGCTTTTTTACATTAAAATTGTGGTGGCCTGGTTGATACTAAAATTGTGTCCGTCAAGCACATTTTGTTTCATACTATTTTAGGGAGAAAAATGTAGGAGCGTGAAAATAATTAAATAAAAACATTAAAATGAAGCTATTTTAGTAAAAAACTATTTCTTTTTTACTTGGGGTTGGGTTAATAGTGTGATATAGAATCATTTTTTAATTGGGGGGAGCACGTATTCCTAGAAAGTGACATATGGTTGGGTATCTATGATTTTCCCTTCAGATAAAGTGTTGTCGTTGTACTATTGACATAAGATGCACCTCAAAAAAATTTTAAAAGATAATGTTTTGATGTTGGAAAACCCTCCAACTGATGATATTGACAGTGGATATAAAAAAGAAAAAATTTCAAATTTTAAAAATAGTAGATCTTACAACAAGTTTTTTGACCACCTATTTTTAAGATTTTCAAGTGTTTATAGATTTTATATTATTTTTAATTTTAAAATTGCATATCGATAGGTGAAAATAAACTTTCAAGCTATTATAAGATTTACGACACCAGAGCTACATTTTCAGACAAAATTTAGAGGTGCGCCTTACATATTTAGCATAAGGAGGGTGCCTTACATCTACATTATCAGGAGGGCGCCTTATATAAACCTCACTCATTTAACAATCTACCTATGATTTAAATTTCAAAATACCCATCAAATAAAGCATGATCATGACTCTGAATATTTGCAAAAAAATATAAAATATTAAGTAGTACAACTATGGTGGGCGTTTTGATAAATTTCCCATAAAAAGTGACTTAGTTTGAATATTTCATTGAGGACCCTAGTTTAAGGCAAAGTATACAATTAGATCATTTATTTTTGTATGCAAAAAGATTACAATCACAGCCTCAAAATACTCTACTAAACAAAAAAAAAAAAAGGTGCGGTGCTGAAGGTCCTCAAAGTACTCATCTAACCTCGACAATTAGTGTCTTAATATACATATATATATATATATATATATATATATATATATATATATATATATATATATATATATATATATATATATATATATATATATATATATATATATATATATGTATATATTAATTTTTGGATTATTGTAAATAAACCCCAAATTTTTCAAAATCTCATTTATATCTTTTTTTTGGGTGAATAGATGAAACTAGCCTTCACGATAGTTTTATAACTGTGAAGGCATCACGGTCTATTGAAAACCGTGATGGTCACGGCAAGTTGTATGTCAAATGTAGTTTTGAAGCATCATAATACTTAAAGGACAGTGATGGTTTATTGGACTATCATAGTTCTAATTTTATTGATATACCTTCGTCATCGGGCGTAAGAACCCTTCATGACCATGTGGATTTTTAAGTATCGTGATGCCTTTTAACGACCATCACAGTAGTGAGTCTACCGTGATGTCTTCACGGTCCTAAAACTACCGTGAACGATTTTTTGATTAAAAAAAACAAAAAGTGAAAAAAAGTGCTATGGATGATGTTTTTAAAAGTTTGGGGTTTATTTCCAGTAATTCAAAAAATTAAAGTATATTTTTTTATAATTTCCCAAAAAAAAAATTGGATACTAAGTCCAATCATATATCTTGTAACGCTTCATCTAAACTATTTATTATAAAGTATTTAGTTATTTACAGATCCATCAAATCTAAATTATTTTTAAAATGTCAAATTTGATAATCAATGAAAAAAATAAATTACCCAACTGTAATAGAGTTCTATAGCATCAGAAATCCATTTTTCAATATTATTTTGTGGTGCAACTTTACTTTTTCAGCATAAAACTTAGGCTTCATGCACCCACACTCATCACATTTTTCTCCTTTTGCAAGTGTTGAGCCCTGCCTTCTTCCTAAGTTCCTACATGATTGGATGAGGAAAGGATGATCTTTTATTTCAATAACAATTAATTCAGAATGTAAAATTCACTTGACACTCATCACATTTTTCTCCTTTTGCAAGTGTTGAGCCCTGCCTTCTTCCTAAGTTCCTACATGATTGGATGAGGAAAGGATGATCTTTTATTTCAATAACAATTAATTCAGAATGTAAAATTCACTTTAGAAAGCAATCAATGGATGCTACCGCATTATAGCGGGGCATTGCCGGTCATAGGTTTTACCTTCCCATGCCAACTCTCATTGAGATAAAAAATAAGGGGCTAGGTTAGGGTGCTTACACTAAGGAGTAAGTTATTATTATACTCAATAATTTTGGACACTTCTATATTTATATTTTATGCATGGAATATTTTTTTAATAAAGATAATTTTGGTGGGTGGACATCATCTACGTAGGGTGTGATGTGATCTACATGAAGACATCAATGACATGTTCCATGTAAGTGATGTCATACTCCATGTGGATGATGCCATATCCCTCCTAATGACAAAAAATATTCTTATAAAAAAAATTCTCCATGTACAAAATAAAGATATATAAGTGTCCAAAATTGTTGAATACAATGATAAATTACTCTATAGTGTGAACACCTTAACATAACCAATAAATAAATAAATAAAAATAAAATATATATAATGAGACTTTTTACTTTTTGATACGAGGAGGTTCAATTATTGTCGTTACATTTGAAATCGGGTGGCTGAGGACGTGTCATTGTTTAGCCATCAAATCCAATATAGAATTTTTCAAATGTTGTAACATATTTTCATCTATCAGATTTCACATCCAATAGCTAAAAGTGATCATGACATCCTTGTATAATAAAAAATGGTCTCATAGTATACAATCTCATTTAAAAAAAATGTGTAAATACGTATAGTTGTATGCATGTTATGAGAAGACACGTAATTATGTTAAAAGTGATCGTGACCTCTTTGTTCCAAAATAAATAGTCTCATGTTGTAAATCCCATTTAAAAAACAAAAATTGTAAATATGTGTATTTGTATTGGAAGACACGTAATTATGTTAACCTCCAAGAAACAAGTTTCTCGACTTAAAAATCGTATTAATTGATAATAAGCATAATAGTAGTTATAAATTCACAAATGAAAAACTTCAATTTCCTTATTCCACATTGGCATCAAAACATCTTAAATAATAAAACTATAAAAATACATAACTAAACAATCCAAAAAACAAAGTGTTTGATTATTTTTCTTTTTTTTTTCTTTCACTTTTATTGAAAAATAAGCATAAAACCAACCTAAAATTTCTAAAAATAATATGATGAGATTGCATCATTTACGTTTTATACAAGAAGAGTCACAATCACCCCTTGCAGTCGTAAGTAAAATCTAGGGGTATTCTACTATTCTATGTAAAAAGATAAAAATTAGTAAAATTTAAGGGTGCTCTCTATTCCATATGCAAAGACAATTTTTCTTAGACTTTGAGCGTAACTAATTACAACCTAAGCCCCCCATATTTCACACTTGTGCTATAGGTTTATAACAATTTACATTATATTTTCTTGATCTTAGTCATATATATATATATATATATATATATATATATATATATATATATGCAATAAGGAAAAAGTTTATATAAGGTTGCAACCTTATACTGTTGAAGTACGGTGCACCTCAAAAATCCTAGAATGGAGAGTGTTCTGGCATAGGAGAACCCTCCAACTGATTATCTCGACCTTGAAATGAATGGATATGAAGAAAAAAACAGAATCTCAAGTCCAAAAAATAATACATATTGTAACAAGTTATCTTAACCGTCTATTTTTAAGATTTTTAAGTGCTTCTTGATCTGTTCAATCTGTACCATTTTAAAAAATTGAAAGTTTATAATTGAAGATAAAAAGAGATTTTAAATCCATCGTAAGGTTTTCAAAGCCGAAACGACATCCCTAAGTAAATTTTATAGGTGTACCTTACTTCCACCGAATAAGGAGGCAACCTTCCACAAACCTCACCCATGAAATAAAAGTTACTTATGGGAAATCTACAGTATAAGAAGTGTACTTTGTCCATGATATAGCAAAATCAGAAATTTAAGAATTCAAAAAAAGTAGAATCCCTTGTCTACATGAGGATAAAATATTTGTTACATATTACAATTTTGTAATTATTTGTTGTTGTAGCTTGTTTTAGCCATGATGTTTTAAACGATTATATCATGGTAAAGTGGTTTATATGCCGGGGGATGCATATTGACATTTGCAACCCCCAAGGCATCTTATATCCATCTTGAATGTGGACATAGAATTGTGGTCTCTTCAATAAAAGGTGCAATCAATGGTTTAATTTTTTTTTTTTTAAATAATATTATTTTTAGTTTTTTTAATTTATTATTTTTACACATTCATGTCTACATGTTAGAGATTATATATACAAAAAGAATAAGGTAAAAAACCCATCTCAAAATGGATTACAAATAGGGAATGCATTTCTACCTACCAGGCCTAAGACTCATAAAAATTGCGTCCTTATAGCATTATAGCGAAGCAACAAAAATTGTAAAAATCTTTGGCAATGCATTAAAAAAGTGATTATGTCATGCCTCCATAGCAATACAAAAACGAAGAAATAAAGGGCAGATTTAAATATTGTATGTTGCCAAGATTATATTTATTTTTCAAATCGCATGATGTTGATTTACATAAATTATTTTATCGACCATAGAAATTTATTATAAGTAAAAATTTCAAAACAATTAGGAAAAAATAAATCCTAATAAATAACATATTTCATGCATATATAAGACAAAAATAAAGTATCTTTACATACATGGGAAGGGGCTCAAGGCTAGATAGTCAACGGGGCAGAGTGTCTGATGTCTTGAGTTCCGTTCCTACCCTAGGGTAGGGGACCCCTTCTTGCTAAACTACACAAAAAAATATCTTCACATATATAAAAATTGCTTCGTGTGGGTTGGACCGCATTTCTACAATATGTGGTCGAGAGGTATAAAGCATCCATCTTAAAGATTGATGCAAATAGGTGGTCCATCTAAAAACAATTGTAACTAACGGTCCAAATGTTTTCTTAAGATAATTATTAGTCATGAGGGCCAGTTTGATAACTGGAAGCAAGTTCATGAACTGTAAGTTGGAAGTTCCTGAAGAACTGTAAATTAGAAGTTACTTAAAAAGTTCATGGTTTCTGTGTTCGATCATTTCCTGGGGAAGTTAAGAAGTTCAGAGTTTCTGTGTTTGATAACTCTTGGAATATATAGTAAATATCTTATATTTATATTTACATTGATAATAATTTAAATATAAAGATATAATATTTATAACATACTATAATATATGATATATTGTATTTATTATTTATTTTATTATATAATATATATTTATATAAAATAATATAGTATATTATACATTGTATTTTATATTTATTCTATTAATGGATATTTTTATTATATAATGTTATAAATATATATTATATAAATAAAATATAATAGATAATAAAATATATTATATATTATGCAAAAAAGTATATTATATATTATACAATAAAATATATACATATATTGATATATATATTTGTATTATATAAGATATATTATATAGTGAATTAATTTATTAATCTTTATTTTTATTATATAATATATATATATTTATATAAAATAATATAATATATTGTACATTGTATATATTTTAATTATATAATATTATAAATATCTATTATATAAATATAATATAATATATAATAAAATATAGGGTGGGGAACCCCTTTTTGCTAAACTACGCAAAAAATATCTTCACATATATAAAAAATTTTGCATGCGGGCTGGACCTCATTTCTACAATATGTGGTCGAGAGGTATAAATCATCCATCTTAAAGATAAATGCAAATAGGTGGTCCATCTAAAAACAATTGTAACTAACGGTCCAAATGTTTTCTTTTATATATATATATATATTTGCATATTTGTGATCTCCATATTAGTGATTATATATTATCTAAAAATTAAGATCAAATTATATTTAAAAAATATATTTATTGCCAAGCCTGCATTTCTACATAATGCGGGTTGGTTGCATAGAAACCGTGTCTCACAAATATTGGTTGAATACCAATATTTTACATCGCACTTTTTGTGTAAAACATAATTTATGACATTTTAAAATAAAAACATTTTCAAAAGAATGTTTGATGATCTGACTTTGTTCATCAGCCACTAAATGTTTGCTTGGCATTCTTAAATGGGAAGTATTATTCTACAGCAAGGTCTTATTGGGCGGGTACACCATAAATGAAGGGAAGGATGTGGTAGTCCTCTTTGATCAAACTATATATCTTGCCTTTTAAGGGTTATCACCGTTCTTTCTGAATGGTATGTCTATTCTTTTTGTTGAATGGTGATGAGCATCGCGACTACGTATCTCATTGTGGTCATGAAGAATATATGATGAAGGATGATGAGCTTTGTTGTAGTAGCATATGCAAATGTAAACATAGAGATGGATTTTGAACTTAAATTTCAGGCTAATCTCAACCACTAGTTCATGAATCTATAAATATTTCACAATAATCTCAACCACTATGTTTATGAATCTATAAAAAAAATGGATTTTTATCTCAAAAGTAAACTACTTTAATCACTATTTTGGACTATTAATCACTTTTCATTATAAGTATTTACAAGCCATCAAATCTGAGTTATTTGCTGCAAATCCACTGATCTAAAGTAAAAATGTATCTAATGTGCACAGTGACAATCATCTTCAGCTGATATTATCGCACCTTAAAATTTAAATTAAAATTTAGAATTAAGGTGCACATCTAGAATCCTTCGATAAAAGTTGGTTGGATGTTGAAAAAACATCGAGCTCAACATCCCGATATCCAAATATATAGATATGAAAAAAGATGTTTCAAGTTCTAAAAATAATACATTTTGCAATACATAATCCAAACTGTCCATCTCCCATATTTTTATGATATGTTTGATTTAAACTATTTTTAGATTTAAAAGTTAGGGAAATTATAAATACCCTCAATTTTAACTTTCTACACATCCTACCGCCACAACTTTTTATATTGTACCCTAAACCCCAACACTATTTATTCTTGTACGTACCTGAATTAAATAATCAAACCATTTTCTAACCAAAATGCCTTTTTTTCTCTCTCTCGCATTTTTAACTTATTTTTTATATTCTCGCTCTCAAACTCTCACTCTATACTTACCTACAAGCTAAAACAAACTTTTTCTCTCTGTCTCTCTATACTTACCTAAAAGCCGAAACAAAAACTCTCTCTCATTGGTGTTCTATCTCTCTCTACTTACTCAACCAAAACAACTCTCTCTCATTCGTATTCTCTCTCTAGTTTACGGTCTAGCACATTTTATGTCAGATCGAAAAACAATTTTGCGATTTAGCACATTTTATGTCAGACTGCATTTTTTAGCCATAAAACTTTTGGAATCTTTTTTTTTTTTGCGGTCCAGCATAAAATGTGCTGGACTACAAAAAAAAATTTCAGTTCGGCACAAAGTGTGTTGGATCAGTAACTTTCTAGAAGTTTTATGTCTAAAAAATGCTAGTATGCCGGAGCGTAATTTTTTTTGTGGCCCGACACATTTTTGTACTAGACCGCAAAACAAATTTCGGTCCGACACCAATCGTGGCGGACCGTATTTTCAAGCCTTGTATCATTCGGTATAAAGAGAGAGTGGGAGTGACAGTGGGTAGAGAGAGAAAGAGAGAATGGATAGAGAGAGAATGTGAGAGAGTAGGCAGATGAAGAGAGAGAATGGAAGAGAGTAGAGAAAGAGGTAGAGTAAAAGTGCATTTTGAGATAAATTGGTAGCATGTGCCTGATCTTTTTAAAAAGGAAGAGAGAGAACAAATAGCGTTTTGGTCTTAAAACTTATTGACTATTTGATTTGGGGGTAAATATAAGAAAAATAATGTTGAGGTTTAGAGTATAATACAAAAAGCTGTAAGGGATAAGATGTGTGAAAAGTTAAAATTAGGAGATATCTATAATTCTTCCTTAAAAGTTTTATACTTAAAAGATAAAAATAGATTTTTACACAAAAAAAATTTCCACACTAAAATTACATCTCATGACAAAATTTAGGGGTTCACCTTAATTTGATTGTTTAAGGTTGCGACACACTTTAGAATTCCAAATGAAAAATTGAGTAAGATTTAAGCCTCATTCAAAACTTAAAATTTGGATAACAGATTTTCACGGTATTCTTGTATAATGAGGATTAGCAAATGAATTTTATGGGGAGTGAAATTAACGCTTGATTTGTTCGTGAGAGATATAAATCCCAATTCTTAGTTTCATAACCTGAACTGTCAAATAGCCTGTTGGGAAAGGTTTCTATACTTCCTATACAGTATAGAAGATCCCCTACCATCCAGCCGTTCAATTTTGATCCAAAGTGCCCTCACCTTTTGATCTTAGATCCAATATCTCAAAGTATTTTATTTTTAATTTTTTCTATAAAAATTGTATGAATATGAAATTTGGTACGTGCTATCTTTCAATAAGAGCGCACCTACAAAAAATAATAAAAATACTTATTCGATAAAATATAATGATGAAAATACCCTTGAAAGTCAAAATACCCCTTAAATTTTCAAGGGTATTTTAGTTATTTTTTTTATTGAAAATATTTTTTTTATATTTTTTGCTAGTGCGAGTTTAATAAAGGATTGAACATACAAAATTTGGTGTTAAAATATTTTATAAAAAAAATTAAAAATAAAATGATTTAGAGACACGACACTCCTTCATAATGGACGTTTGGTCAAAGAATAAATATGTAAGTTTTATGTTGTAGGAGAAGCCTAGAAAGCTTGCCCCAGTCTTTATAGCACAGGTCACTGCAAATGTAAAATCTCATTGCAAGGTAGTTTCTTTCTCTCTAGCAGCAACCATTTGTATCTATCGTTCTGGTAACCCTAAAAAAAAAAAAAAGGACATAGCACTTTACAAAATACCCATGTGAAAACCCACGAAACCCTCTCCCCCTTTGATTTTATACTCTTTCTTTCTCCAACAAATATCTCTTTTCCTGTGTTTTCTACAAGTTTGAGCAACGTGATCTCTCTCTCCATCTGCTTTCTTTAATAATGGTGATGGCCTGATTTGTTGGGTTTTTTGTGTTTTTTTGTCTTTTTTTAGTGTCTTTTCCCTTATTCTCTATGTTATTACCCTTTTTTTTTTGCTAGATTTGGGTTTTATTGGCTTATTCTTAAAATTGGTATTGTTTCATGGAGTGCATATGGCTTTTTTTAGCTACATATTGGGTTTATGTGCCCATTAAAGGCCTTACGAGTGATTGTAATAAAAACATTTGATATAGTGGAACATAAACTCAATAAGAACGTGGTCCCTCATGAACCATACTATGCAAATAGTATTTATAGATACCCATATGTGCTTGACGGTCTAGGCTAGTTGGTTGGAAAAAATCCATGTTACCAAGGTATAGAATATGAACTGATAAGGGTTCTAATGTGTCATCAATTGATGATGTCGGAGTATATTCAGATGACTGAGCCGAGGGACTGTGTGACCCTTGTATGTGATGGTGGCCTGCAAAGGCGGGGCCAAAGCATCATCCTTGTACCATCAAACGGCATGGATATTGATAGTCCGTTTCGGGAAAGCAAACCACTTTCAAAGTGAAGAGCATGCACGTGCGAGAGATACCCTTATGCACCATAGGAGTGTGGTCGCATCCAGTCTAGTTGACCTTGACTGGTTTGTAGGGGAGGACCTATAATTCATAGACTAGGATTCCGACCCATTGGCTTATCAGCCAAACTTTGGTGACCGCTAATGAGCCCCAGCATTAATTGTGGGTCATGAGAAATACTAGGTCGATCTGATAAATAAAATATGGTCTATAGTCCACAGTTGAAGGTAGAGTGCCTCATGATTGTTGATTTAATTCCTAAACAATATAGATATTTTTCCCATCAAATTAATTTAATTGTGTTTGTTTTATGATGAAAATTATTTTAGAAGTTATTTGAATTTTTAAGAATCCCTGGATATTTTATTTATAATTTTTGGATTTATAAAATTAAAGATATTGATTTTACAATGATTTAAATATTTTAATAATATTCTAGAATCACTTTATTAATTTTAAATGTATATAAAATATCATGGGGCCCATTGTGCAAATGGGCCTACCATATTTCTAGAAGGGAAAGCCCATAAGTGCCTCCCTTGGGTGGCACGGCCCACCCTTTATTCTCTTTCTTATTTTTTAGTGATATGACATGTGGCCATATGGTTAGAAGATATTGTCTTAATATTGACTTGATATATTTCTGAAAGATTTTGTAGAAGATATTATCTTAATATTGACTTGATGTATATTTGAAAGATTTTGTAGAAAGATTGAATAGACTTGATATATCTTTGAAAGATTTTGTGGAAATATTGAGTAGACTTATGCTAATTTATGGTATACACAATATGTTATTAGATTTAATTTATTTAATTTTATATTGATTAGATGGTTTAGATCTATCACCCCACAAGTCACCATTGATCGACGGGCCATGTTCAATCTCACTTAATAGGCAAATTATGATGAACCCTAAACCCAATTTTCCACTATAAATAGGGGTGTAACCCTTATTCTCTACATATCTCTCTTTTCTCTCTCGTCTCTCTTTTTCTAACGGGCACGCCCCACTCTCTTTCCTCCCTCTCTTGCCATTGTCTCTCCTAGCCTATAGAAGGGGCACACCCCAATCCAAGGGTCTACCCCACTCTCTCTAATCTCATTAATCGTAATCTCTCCTAGCCCATAGAAGGGGCACGCCCCAACCTAAAGGTCTAGCCCACTCTCTCTCATATCATTAATCCTAAGAGTTGGGTAGTATGGAATATGCCAAAATAAGTCTTGGAGTTAAGATTTCTGAAAAGGTTCTATAAAAATAGTTTAGGCTAAATTTATTTTCCCGGTTGAGATTAAAGCTGGATCGTCGATCACGCGCTATCGGATGATGGAGGCTCGGTGTGGGGTGTAATAAGCCCAGTTGAGGTAGTCTCCGATACTATTCATTTTGTATTTCTTGTAATCTTATATTTATATTCTCAAGCATAGTGCATAGTTATTTTAATGGCATCAAGTTTCAAGATCTTGGTTTTATCATTTTGTTGATTTTAGTTTGAAGTATATCTTATTGTAATAAGACCACTTATCTTTTGCTAAAACAAAAAGGGTAAAAAAGAAAAGAATTTATTTCCCAATAAAAGATGACATAGTTCTTACTTTCACTACGTTGTGTTTGATTGCTTCGACTATAGCTATAAATTCATTACGAGGTTTATTATGGAAATTTGGATATACATCTGTGTAGATTTATTTTCAGTTTTTGACATCCATCCGAGTATAATTTGTTTTTTCCGAATGTTGTGCTATAGGTTTGTCATAGTTTCTTAATGCCAATCCCAAATTTTTGTGATGCCAAATTTTTTTATTCTAAATCTCTTTTGGTTTATCTTATTGTATATGTGCATCTTCCCATGGAATTTTAGAAGTGTACATGATGATCACTAAATATGTACATGCTATTTGTTGCACTTTGCGGTCTTGATGATTTGTTTGTTTTTATCTGATTTATTTTCTGGGACAGGCATGCCTAGGTGGAGGGAGGGGGTAAGTTATTGCAGGGAGAAACATCAATGGAAGAAAGAAACGGAGAGAAGTCATGGGGAGCCGAAGCTTGCAAAGTTCGCCTGCTCCACCGAACCAGTAAGAGTACTCAGGCCCCTCCAGAAAGGGCCCAACCTTCTATACCAAATTTTGCACCAGGCCCTAGTAACACTGATCAAAATTGAGCTCAGTTTGCTTTGCCAAATTCCGCACCAGGACCCAATCAGACTAATTAAAATTGAGCCCAGTCTCCTATGCCCGCTCCTAATCTTGCGCAAAGACCCCAGCCTTCTAAGCCAATTTTTGAGCCAGGACCGGATCAGGCCTGTCACGATCAGGTCCAACCTACTCCTGCCACACCAAATTTTTCACCGGGAGTGAACCAAGTTCAAAACTGGGCCTGGCCAAATTTGGTGCGAAGGACTCAACAAGAATGAGAATTTCCATGAAAAGGCTCTAGATCTTGACATAACAATCAGAGTGTTTTGTATTGAGCTAGACAGGGCCTGGCCAAATTTGGTGCGAGTAATCTACCAGAATAAAAAATTCCCTGAAGATGACAGAATCAAAAGGCTTCGTATTCTGCTAGACAAATTTGCTGGCTTTTTCCCACTTACCTCTATAGAGCAATGCAGTCCTCTCTATGACAGAATCGAAGAACTTCGTATTCGGCTAGACAAACTTGCGGGCCTTCTCCCACTTACCACTGTGGAGCAATACAGTCGTCTCGATGAACCGTATCCCCAAGGATATGTTCCCCCTTTCTTCAACCCCAAGTTCTCATCGAAGACCAACCCCAGACACCACATAGCATTTTTTATGATACAGGCATCAGAACTTCAAGACAACCCAAGCCAACTAATGCTCTCTATTTGGAGAGAGCCTCGCAGGAGCAGCACTCTGGTACTTTCGTCAGGTGAATGGTACCGGACGGTTTGAGAAGAATGGTGCTAACATCGCATGCGATCAACTGTTCGACCGGTTTGTAAATCAATATTGAAGCATTGTGGAATGTCCTGCCACAGTAGTAGACCTTTTGAGGGTAAAGCAGAGGGAAAATGAGGCCTTCTCATTGTACTTTTCACGATGGAGGGCAGTGTATTTGAAGTTTGCTGGGCCACTCCCTACAAATGAAGCCATTGAAATGATAATTGAGGAAGCCGAACCCCATTATCGTGATTTCTTTAGCTGTGATGACACACCTAATGACTTCAAATCCTTGGTTAAGTTGGGGGTCCGGTTTCAGAATTGGCTAGAGAGGAGGAATCACAATAGTGTTGAGCTCCGCATGCAAACTCCAGAGAAGTCTCGGTTGCACGATTCAAACAACGAGCTTCGTATGCTTAGAGAAGAGATAGAGAAACTTATTCTGCAAGGTGAAGTGGATAAACGTATTTCTAATCGTTTTACCCTCAGAGAACGGTACAGTATTCATCACGCGCCATATCCAATAGGATGTAATCCCCCAATTTACCCTCATAAGCATAAATTTTCAGGGAGGGGTGAAGATCCTGAACCACACATTTTCCTTTTCGACTCATTTTCGCCTCTATGGATTAGAGGCCATGGAAGACAGCTTATGCGCTTGCTTGGACAAAGCCTCGAGGGGCGTGCTCTAGTGTGGTACTGTCAGCAATTGCTTGACACTCATATCACATATGATCACCTCGTAGATAGGTTTGTTGGGCATTTTAGTGTAAATGTCGATCTTCCCACCACAATAGGAGAACTAAAAAGGGTAAGACAGAAAAAGAGAGACCTTCGCCTCATACATGGGAACTTGTTAGGCCAGTCCCTGAACATGAAGCTATTCATTTGATATTTGATGGAGCTCAACCTTGTTACCGCAATTTCTTCGGAAGAAGTGTAATCATGCCATATGACTTCACAAGCTTGGTTCGTCGGGCTCGAGAGAGAGAGGGGAACTCCTGTAGATGGCTAATATGGCTGTGTTTTTTTTGTTTCCAGGTAGCTTCACAACCTTGCTTTTAGTACAGAGCCTACGGCAAGTTCACTATAACCTGAACTCAATCATCCCTAATTTATATTGTTCAAAATCATTGCTGAGATTAATTTTGGGATTATACTTTGTGGGTTTAGGGTTTAGTATTCAAGAATTTGAAAAAAAATGTTTTGTATTTTGGAATCTTGTCAAAGAAAAAGAAAAGAAACCAAAATCAAGAGACCATATATTGATTGATACTGACAACATTGTGGAATCACAAACGAAGCAGGCGCTCTAAGATAATACAATACTATTCATGACTCTTCCTTAGGTACTCACTACATGTGCATTACTCCATTTCAGTATATTTTCATTTATGAACTCATAGTTGTAGCATCGTAATTTTATCAATTATCTGAATGTGTAGATTCTATGAGATTCAAATGATGGGTGCCCCAGCTACTAGCAGTGCATTTAATTTAGTGTACACTCTGTGCATGAATTTAACTCAATTAGCAATTGAATTGCATGCATTTTATTCCTAATACATCTAATTCTCCAACTTTTAGTACCTATTTTAGCCATAGTTATCAAGAGTGGACAAGATTGCCTACCATTCCTTGGCAAGCCCGGTCCAAAGTAAAAAATTGGATTCAATGGGCAATAGTCAAAACCAATTTTTCGATTAGTTTTGGCCGGCCAAACCATCCCGATCGGACTAGTTAAGCAAAGTTTGGTTTTGTTTTTGTAATATATTTTATATTTTAAATTATTATTCTTTTTTTTTTTTTTTTTTTTTGAAAATCCAACTCAAACAGTTTGGCCGAAACGTTTTTATTGGACCAAACCCCTCAATAGGTCCATGGCCGATCCGATCCTAATACCACTTATTTTACCTAGTTTCCTCTTTTTATCCATTTTTTCTAGACCAAATTAAATTATTTCTTCTATCTGCCAAATTAACATTCTTCTCATCATCCAACTAGTACTCGACAATTTAAACATAGAAAACCAAATTCGTTTTAGTGAAACTTTAGAAACTGAAAAAATGCATACAATAAGACTATTTACTTTTGATATAAGGTAGTCGAAATCAAGTTGTCAAGGTTGTCTTATTGATTGGGCACGAAGTCCAAAATAAAATTTGTGTAACTATACTACACTTCAACCCATCCCATTTCACATCGGGTGATCATGATCACCTTGTGACAAAAGTGAATGGCTTTATTGTATACAATCCCGATTTATGCACCTTCGAGGAAAGCACAATTTTCAAACCCTAACATCTATTAGAACATAATAATGTGAGATTATCTGTATCTGGTACAAAGGCAGCCGCAATTGAGCGCCCCCAAAGTAAAACAACTGACCACTTGATCTGCCACAAAGCAAATTTTTTCACAAAGCTGAGTTTCATACTTGAAGTGAGAAAATAAAAATAGAAGGGTGAGTAGAAATTTAGGATTTAGAGAGGGAAAATGAAAAGGAATTGTAACGATGATGAACCTATGGAGTTTGAACTGAAGTGGAAGAAGAGGTTGTATTGAGGAAAGCAGTTTTGGTTAGGTTAGCGGAAGAATTGCGACCCCAATCCTCCAATAACATCTTTGCAACTATCAAAAAAAAAAAAAAAAGTTGTAAAGAGTTCTAAGTCATCGTCATCCAAGTTTTACCCAAATTATTTGGAGTCGGCAATATGAATTATGTCATGTCATTCTGGTGTATCAAAGGCCATATCCTCAGTAAAATCATGTCATCATATCTTTTGTCATTTCTCACTACTTTCATTCATATCATTTTTTACATTTTTTTGCCCTTTTAAAGTCTTTCACTTGGACTAAATCATACCGGTGCCACATGCACAATAAAAAAAAAACCCCTTCTAAGGATACTTCATTTTAGCATCTCTCTCTCAAGGCTGCTATCATTCTTTGTCTCCACCCATAAGTTCGACCATCCATTCGTCAACCATATAGGTCTACTACTCTACCTATGCCATTTTTTCCAAAATGAAGCATGTTGTCTGCAATGCATGTCTTTTAGAATGTGTTGGCAAATTGGGATAATCCAAATCCCTGCTTGAGGTGTTGAGTTTCCCAAAACAACAAATCCAACTCGTCAAAATGGACTTTGCCAATCATCGACAAACCTATTTCAAAAAAATAAAATGCTTAAGAACAATAATATTTATAATAGATTGAGAAAAATATAAAAAATCAAAAACAAGTAAAATGAGAAATCACTAAACCATAATACAAGTAAAAGGCATATACCAATTTATGTAGTTCATCCTAAATAGGCTACATTTACGAGCAAGGGGTAGGGATGTATTTATTATCAACTAAGGACATTTATAAGTATTTTGGTATAGAAATTACCTTGCGAAGAAAGCTCCAATTGATTTTTTCGTGTCACAATATTACTATTAGTCGACTCATTTCTTTATCAATGTCGATGAACTCTGTCACTATAACTAAATGCTAATGAAATCTAGCCCAACATAAGGGACCAAAAATGCTAGGGTTTGTGCAAAACCCCCAATCTCTATTTCTCTCAAACATCTCTTCACTTTCTTACATTGTCCTCTCTCTGTCTCTCTCTACAATGAACTTTTATGGGCCTCCATAAAAAGTCATTTTTATATGATAAAAATACCATTAATAAAATAGGGAATATCAAATGGGAGTGATTTGCATCACCATCCCAATATACACCCTGATGCAAAATCACACCTTTACCTTGTCAAACTCTTACTCATTTCCTTTCTTGAATCCAAGAGAAATTAGGCTTTATACTAACTTTTCTATTTGAATGGGTTTTGTAGGCTTATCTGTAAGGTTATCTTCAGTCTTGATTTTGACTGATCGAATCCTTTCTTCTTCAACAACTTGTCGACTATAGCGATATTGAACTAATATGTGCCTTTAGCTCTTGTGGTGAACCAAATTCTTGACCAAGTGAATAAGATTCGTATTATCACAAAATAGTTCTATGAGCTTGCACATAATACCTATCTCACCCATCACTCTTTAAAGCCACAATGCTTCTTTTGATGCTTTTGTTGCCGCTATATATTCAGCTTTAGTAGTTGATAGTGTGACTGTGTCTTAGAGCTTTGACATCCAACTCACTTGTCCATGTGTCAGTTGAAAAATAAACGTTATAGTTAACCTACCTATATCAACATCATCAGCAAAATTTGCATCCACAAAATATTGTCTTGAATTGAAGCCATTGTTAGACTGTACAACTAATAGTGCCTTTTAAATACCGAAGTACCCATTTTGGTTCTTCCCCATGAATCTTTATGGGGTTCTCCATAAATCGACTTAGAACACCAACCATATGAGCATTACCCAGTCTAGTACATACCATTGTGAACATTAGGCTTCCAATTGTATTTGCATAGGTTATCTTAGCTATACTTCTTTCTTCTACCATCTTTAGACTTTACATTCAATATAATTTGAAGTGAGGTGCTGGGGGTGTATTATCTGGTTCTGTATTTCTCATTCCAAATTCGTCAAACACCCTTTTTAAGTAACCTCTTTGAGATAGTAACAAGATTTCATTTTGTTTATCCCTTTCAATTTCAATCCGAAGGATTTGCTTTGCCATACCAAAATCCTTCATCTCAAATATTTTGCTCAAAGATGTATTGTGTTCATCAATCCTAGCTTTAACTTTAGACAATAAAAGCATGTCATTCACAACATAACACTAAAATCAAATATGTACCATCATCAAAGAACTTTAAACAATTGCAATAGTCATACCTCTAGAGTACCCAAGGCTCATTACAAACATTTCGAACGTTTTATACTATTGTCTTGATGCTTGTGTGAGCCAATGCAATGATTTCTTTAATTTACACACATATCTTTCTTTAGCCTTTCTTTATAGAGCCTTCATGTTGTTGTATATACACCTTCTCTTCGAGTTCTCTATGCAAAAATGCCATCGTCACATTCATTTGCTTGAGTTCTAAATTATACAGAGCAATCAACCTAGGCACCAATCGAGTTGAGACCTACCTGTCTACTGATGCAAAATTTTTGTTAAAGTCAATGTCATGCTTCTGTGAAAAATCTTTACCACTAATCTTGCCTTTTACTTTTCAAGTTTGTTTTTTTTTAATTGTTCACATCAAGGTTTGTTGTCAATATCTCTTCTTCCATAGTTGTTTTCCAATTCCGGGAACTATTACTCTCAATTGTTTCACTAATGATGTTGGCTTTTCATTTTCAACTATCAAAACATGCAAAGTATTTCGATCCATATTTGAGCATTGATATATGAAAATAATGGAATCTCAATCCCGGGTACTCACTATCTTCTCCCCATGATTAGCAATATATAAGTAAAAAATTTTGTCCAAGCTCGTGCACAGTCCCAACCCCGGCCCGAGAGATTAATGTGGATGGGACGGAGCTTATTGAGGGCCATAGTGTGAGGCTTGGAGCAAGTGGAGGAGGTCAAAGAGCTCGAGGTCTGAAGAAGCTGCTTCGATTAGGATATTTGGGGTTTTAATTTAGGGACCTTTGTGGGTAACAGATGTTTGTGTTTTGTAAAGCTCAGATTCGTCATCTTTGGAAGTAGAGACATGTAACTCTCTATTTCTTCCTCTTGTATCTATTGCAACTTATGGAGCTTAGTGCCTTTATTAATGGAAGTAATTGTTAAAGTTAAAAAATAAAAATAAAAAAATGGTCCACATTATTCAAACATTCAAAAAAGTAAGAGGTCAATAGTAATTTGGTTTTGGCAAAAGAAAAATTTGAAAGCAAAAGAACGGGCCAAAGAAAATGGAGGTCGAAAAGGATTTATTGCAAATTTTGGATCTCCCAAAAAAAGAGTAGAGAAATGAATGTAATTTTGTGTGTTTGTATATTTACATGGGAACATAATTAGCTTTCGAGAAAAACAAAGGATTCCAGCATTCAATGCAAGTAAATAATATCGACTTATGTTACTGACGCATTAGTACTTCAGTGAATCAAGTCTATATGATTATTTTAATTATAATAAAATTTTGAAGTTTGAATTTTTTATTATAAATAGCTCATATTTGTTACTTAAATTCAATTAGTGTAAGTCTCATGTGCACTCTAATATTTTGTATACATCTTTTTAATGTTAAGAGTATTTTCATGTTTGGAAGGGTCAAAATGGTGTCAAAGTGCCAATACATATCAACACATGATGTTGAAGTAAAAATGAGGCGCAGAATGATCAGGTTTTTGTAAGTCCACTGATCTAACTATTTTTGGATCATTTTTTTGGGATCGACAATATCAACCACATGCATCGTGAATATTAAAGTAAATATTTTTTAATTTTTTTTTAAAAGTGATATTTTTTAAAATTATTTTATACTTCATTTTTTTATTTTGGTAGGGTCTATCTTTAGATAAAGCTTTCTATGCTTCACCTACAACAACATAAAAGTTTTATCTTCCCTACAGCATAAAAGCTTTCTATGGGCACGGGCTCAACCAGTAACCCTATCTAAATAGCCCATAGAAGAGAGAGATAAAGAGTTAACCCATTAACCTTATCTAAATAGCATGTAGAAGAGAGATGACGGGTAACCCATTTTCCATTTTAGATAGAGAGCGCTGGAGAAAAGGGGAAGCCAGAGAGCGAGAAAGCGTGGGAGAAGGGGAAGCCATTGATGAAGAAAAAAAGTGCAGAGAAGAGGAGATAGCCAGCAAACTAAAGAAGAAGGCGGAGTCTATAAGAGATGGATTATAGAACATTCCCCCCATTTTAGAGCTCAAAAAGGTTTAAAAAAAGTACTGTAGGTTTTGAGGATTCAATCTGATTTTTCCAACTTTCGTGTTTGCAGGAACTTTAATGTTAAAAATTTTAAGCCTAATTAGCTCCAGCGAACCCCAAATCCATGAAAAGCACAATAACAGGGTCTTTTGGCTTCAATAGAGTTTTTTTTACTGATTGGCTTCAATGGAGATACAACAAAGTTTTTTTTTTTTGGTGGTTTGGAACATCTTTGGGGTTTCTAGCTTGGAGCTCTAAATGAATGTGAGAGAGAAAGAGATTCAAAGACTACCCAAATTCTCCCTGGTTTGAAGAGAGAGAGAAAGGGTGAGGTAGGGAGAGAAAACGAGAGAGATAGAGGAGACAGAGGGTTTTTGGCAAATAGAGGGGGGCTTTTCCTACAACGTAGAAGAACTATCATCTCTCTATCCTTGGTTACTTCTCCCCTGCTCTCTCTCTCTCTCTCTCTTGCTGGTTTCTCTTCTCTTCTACTCGTGCTCTCTCTTTACTCTGGCATGCCCTCTCTCCCTCTTTTATCGGGAAAGTTTTTGGCCAACCGATTCAACCCATGACTCTTTTTTGTGACATTTTTAGTGGAGTGATCTCAACCGCCCATTTCAAATGAACGGTTGAAAAAGAAGGGGACGATAGTTTTTTTAAGGATGTATGGGAAGCATAAAAACCTTTTCTCTCATTATTATTATTATTATTATTATTTTTTTTTTTTTTTTTTTTTTTTTTTTTTTTTTTCTGGATGGATCACTTATTTATATATCTTTAAAATAAATGTTTTGTACCTTGGGGATCACAAATATAGAAATGTAGTACGGCCATATGAAACAATTTTCCTTTCGGACGTAGAAATGTCTGACACATGGTCCATGTGCGACATGCTTAGATTTGATGCAGCAACAAAACTGAGATGGGACATTTATCGAGCTAGGAGTAATTTTCAACGAAAGTGCATTTTAAAGATAGCACTTGCTATGATTCTTCAATCACTATTCTTTCAAAAATTATCAAAACAAAGGGGTAAATCTACTATTTTTGTTAGGAAAAAGTTTATATAAGAATAAAGCCTTAAACAATCAAATTAAGGTGCACTTCAAAAATTCAGTAGAAGGGAAGGTTTCGATGTTGAACAACCTTCAATTTGATGATTTCGACTCAAGATAAATGGACATAGAAAAAATAGAATTTAAGTTTTGAAAACAATGCATCCTGTAACATGTTATTTTGACTGTCAATTTTCAATATTTTCAAGCATTCATAAATGTTCTCAATCTACTCTATTTTTCAATTTTTAAATTTTATAATTAAATATGAAAATAATTTATCAGGCCATCATAAAGATATATGATACTAAAACAACATATTTTAGTACTATTTGAAGGTGCACCTTACTTTGATTGTTTAGGGCTTCTGCCTTATACAAACCAAACTTTGTTATCCGTAGTACAGAAGGCCCTCTATCGGGTGACATGTAATCTTTATGAAAAATATTTTGATAGGGCTGCAGCCCTATAAAAATAAATAAAGCCTCACCTCATAACTCATCCAATGTTGCAATTCAAGCATTGAAAACCCTTTAACTCGATCATCTTGGCTTGAACACTATGGTTGTGAAAAAAAATTAAGACCTGAAGCTATAAAAATAGTGTATATTGTAACAAATTATTTAGACCATATATTTCGCAATAAAAATAAGTATTCATAGATCCGCAAGATCTGTACTATTTTTTTAGTTTCAAATGTTATTGTCGGTATTGAAAATTTATTTTAGAGCCATCATAAAGATTTTCATTACCGAAAGTGCTTTCCAGACAGGATTTGGGGTGAGCCTTTATTTTGTTTTCATAAAGCCTAGGCCTTATAAAAACTTTTATCCAATCTTCATTTTTTTACCATATATTTTTGACAACGATGCGATTTATATAAGACATATGCACCGAACTTTGCGAACATGCAATTCCAACGTGAGAAACCTTATAATGACGTGAAAATCTATTCGCGTTCATAATTATCTATCTATTATATATTAAGCCAGAGGTCACCTTTATTATTTTGACGTGTCTTTTCAAATTCCCAATTTACGCTCTCGATTTTAATCTATTTTGTATCGATCATTTAATTTCTCCATAAATCTATCTTTTCATCTCTTTCCCCTATGGATGGGGATTCACACACTTATTTCAGGTGTGTGTCTCTCAAGTGGGATACGCATCTCTCACATCACCCAAAGATGATTCATCATTAATTAAACATACTATTCCATCGATAGAGTGGTAAAGATAGTCATAAAATTAACATTCCAAAAAAACAAAAAATATCACATATTACATATGTAAAAATCAAATCATATAATAAAAACATAAATGACTTGAATTAAATATGCATAAATACAATGATAATTTATACATAGAATAGAAACTTTGAATATTACATTAATTACGCAAATAAATAGAATAATATTTGAATATAGTAGAAATATGACAAACCTATAAGTTTAATTGGATATTATATCCATATGAGTATAAACATGTACTCAATATTAAAAATATAATTATCTATACATGACCTATTTTCTTATTTTGGGATTTTTTTGTTGATATCATAAATGTAGTATGTGCATATGTAGAATTAATAATTCTATTAAGAATGAAGTTGGAATCATGGTGCCCCAACTAAAATCTAGGCTTCCATTCTCACCTAGCACATTAAAAAACCACTAACGATTTCAAAAACGGGTAGGGGCTCGTCATCCCCACTGAATTACCCAAAAAAAAAAAGAAAAGAATAATAACTCTACTTAAAGCATTTAAAAAATATTTAAATTATTATAATTAATTAGTTTCTATAGCTGAGTAATAGTAATTGTTACAATGTTAAAATTTGTGATACATATAAATCTTATTAATTATATTAATAATATAATTTAAATAAATATTATAATAATCACAAAAATAATTAAACTGCTAGTTAAATATTATGATTATCTTATAATTATGTAACTATTTATTAATAGTAAAATTATCTATATTTTATTTATGAAATTTATTAATTTATATTAATTAATTTAGTTTACAATTAATAAATATTTATGTAATTGAAGTATAATCATAATAATATCTCTCAGGTACTTAATTTGTTTTATTAAATTTTATATGGTATTTTCAAATATCCTATAAATAATTTGCTCAATTTGCTAATCTTATATATAATATTTAATTGCATAGTATATATAGAGAGAGTCATGGTCATATTTATAATTTAATATATTATCTCTTAATATTTGTAGCAATTAACACATTATGCGTTTTACAATTAATAAATATACTTGTAATTGAGTATAATCATAATAATATCATCTCTACAGTACTTTGAGTATAATCATAATAATATCATCTCTACAGTACTTTAATGGAAAAAATTTATATAAGATTGCAACCTTAAAATGTAGAACTAAAGATGCACCTCAAAAATCTATCGGAAAATGTTGTTTTAATATTGAAAAACCCTCTAATTGATCACGTCAACAACGAGCTGTATGAATATGAAAATAAAAAGATTTTGAGCCTCAAAAATAATGCATCTTGAAATACATTATCTAGACCATCCATTTTTTAAGATTTTCATATGTTTATAGATCTACTTGATTTTAACCATTTTTTATGTTTAAAATTTTATAATTAAAAATAAAAATAGATTTTCAGATATTCCTAAGAATTCTTTACACCAAAATTACATGTTATGATAAAATTTAGAGGTGCACCTTAATTCGATTGTTTAAAGAAACCACACCCTTACATAATTTGTTACATTAATTTTTATATATTTTAATTTACTCAATTTGCTAATCTTATATATACTATCTAACTACATCTACAATAAGAGAGGCATAATCATATTCCTAATTTAATATACTATCTCACAATATCAATTAACTCATCAGTAATAAAACATTTCAATGAGACCTGTGAATGAGGTGCATCTCACTAGTAGAATTTAAAATTGGTGCTCGATGAGCAAATTTACAAGCACCATAAAATCTTAAAAATTTACAAACATTAAAAAATCTTGAAAATGAATGGTCCAGATAATATATTACAAGATATACTATTTTCAAAACTGGAAATTTTCTTCTTCTGTAACCATATCCATATATCATAACGTTGAGATGATCAATTGGAGGGTCTTTTAACGATAGAAAAATATGTTACAATGATTTTTGAGATGCGCCTTACTCTACGATGTAAGGCCACCTCGAACTTTTTCCTTCTATCAATGCATCCTTTGATTTTCTCCTTTCATCTAACAGCAGCGGTCTTCAATGGTTTCTACTGTATCTCTATCAATATCTCTAGCAATCTTAAATTACACTATATTTCTCTAAACATATATCTTTCATTTTATTTTTTTCCCCTTTTATTTTGATTTAACCAAAAAAAATAACCATCCTTTGTTTTTTAGGTAATTCAATGGGAAAGACAAACCACAACATAGATTAGCGAGTTACCTTTTTTGAAGGTGACCACGACGTAATAGCTAGGTATGGGGGTGCTACCACCACAAACTAGCCCTTACCTAAAAAAAAAAGAACCATCTTTTCCTAAAGCATTTAGAACGATCTCAAAGAGATCCCAAATGACCAAATATCTCAAGGCCTGAATAATGTAAGGCTTAATGCTCTTTTAATAGAACATAAAATCACTTCGTACTTTAATAGACATCCGAAGTCCCACAATTTTTCAGGGCAGCCTCAAGGAGATCAAGAACTACAGCTCTGCCATCAAAAACGAGTAATC
The DNA here is from genome assembly GCF_054954075.1 of Amborella trichopoda. Classification (NCBI taxonomy): domain Eukaryota; kingdom Viridiplantae; phylum Streptophyta; class Magnoliopsida; order Amborellales; family Amborellaceae; genus Amborella; species Amborella trichopoda. The sequence goes on along the minus strand of NC_142338.1, from coordinate 46,861,885 downwards.
ACGTAAAGGATCTGACATTCGCCAAATCAAGGGTTTTATTTTGAGGAACCATATCTTATGGGTAGATTCACCTTGAACTAAAAGCATCACAAAACTTAACCCCGGACTCATGCAACATTTCCTATTTCACTGAAGTAACACAAGAAGTTGCTTGACCAGTTTTTAATGGACGGCTAAGGTGCAGCACTCCAGATAAACGTTATGTGTGCAGGATGACTAGCTTTCAACTAGTTTTCTAAAATGACTCGGAATCAAGAAACTTTTGGCCTCAGTTTCGGCTTCCTTGACCTAATGGTTTAGGGCCTGAACACATTTAAGCTATACCCAAAATCAAATTAACCAAAAAAATAAAAAAAGTAAAGAAAACTACAAAGATAAGCAACTTCACTACAAATTTACGGGTGTTCTAATAGGTAGCGGAGATTTTATTTCCTGCTATCCTAAAAGAAAGTATTCAAAAGTTAAAACAAATATAAACACAAATAAACATAATAACAAGTCGCTAAATATGGAAATGAATTCATGCAGCTGCGGTTGCATGCATCTGCAGCCACCTGCTACATCTGATAAAAACTGACATGAAAGATAAGCTGAGACCATGTTGTGTCAGCGCACCTTGCACTATGCATTTCCATCCGACGGCATGGGGGGAGCAAGCAAACATGTCACCGCCAAATTCCCAACCAATAAATATGTAAAACAAGGGATAAGGAAGAACGGATAAGAGTGAACCAGTATATAGAACTAATCCACATTAAAAAGCAACTACAATGGTAAACAGAACAGAAAAATAATAAATCTATACAATGTGTTTGTTAAAGAAATATTTCTAGCATATGAACTAACCATGAAATGGCCCATCTTCAGATCCACTGATTTTCCATGTATAGTAAGAGTACACAGCAGTGACACTAGATTAATGCTGCTAAGGAATTGTGACAAGATGGGTAAGGTACAACCATCAATATACAAGAATTTAATTGTGCTTATCTTTTCCCATTCGTCAGCTAGGAGCCACAGTCATGACCCACAGTGCCATCAATTGTAGTCCATATCAACTCAGCCTGCCACGAAAAGAACATCATGTTTTTCTCACTATAATTATTATGGATTTTTGAGGTACACCTTAATCCTACATTTTAAGGTTGTGACCTCATATAAACTTTTTCCAATTCTTATTGAAATAACAATAGTTGCATGGAAAAGTAAACAATGGGCCAATGGACCATGTAGTATGTACTACTCAATGGCTGCACCACATCTGTTCCCAATGGTTGAAGATTGGACATTAAACTGGAGTGGGGCAGAAAGGACACTCATCAAGGAACAGAAAATCTCCATCATCTGTCAATGGAATGGATGATGGATTTGACTTTGTAGGATAAAACAAAGCTTTAGACCACAGTGTACCCTTTCTCTTTCCTGACTACCATTTAAGGTGGGAAAATGGATACCATAATTTAATGGAGTATGATAAACATTACTCAGTGGCGCATCCACCACACATTCCTGACAAAAGGCAGTAAAGATTAACACTAGTGAGGTCCACCAGGACATACACCCAGGCAAAGTTAATCTTCACCATCCCTCACCAAGAATGGACATTGAATGCCCTTGTATCAAACTCTTTTTGAGTAAAGACACAACAGGATTATGGTATATTAACCTTCCAAAATTTTTATCAGGAGGTTTGTGACTCGAGTGCTTGCCAGTTAACTTCCAAGCTTCACGCCTAAAAACCAATGGACATAGCAGTTCCGGAAAGGGAATGTAGCCCTTGGTAATGGAAATTCATAGTAAAATTGGGCCATCACCATCCAATAAAATGATGGATATGCAGGATAAGGAGTGGTCCTGTTCTTGCAGGTTCTACTCTCCCATCACTGACCATCATATTATCATATATTTTACAGTCCCTTGGAGATAAGAGTGGAGAAGGGAACCTGAATGTTAGAAAGAGGAAGTGCCCACAGACGTGGAAAAACCAGAGGCACGTAATTCTTTGAGAGTTCCAGCTAACCAGTCTAACCCCTCATAAAGGCCATCTCCTCGAATGGCACAAGTGCCTTGAATATGCCATCTCCTGTTCTTCAAATCATAGAGCCCAAGCCCTTCACACACTTCCATTGGTGTCATGGCACCTTTCTGCATGAGAAAGAGGTCAAACAATCAACCAGGCGCCTCTCTCTCTCTCTCTCTCTCTCTCTCTCTCTCAGTGTGTGGATGCATGCAAGAAAGAGTATGACCAAAAACCTATATATACTTATCTTATGTTATACTTTTTCCTTTATCAATGTTTTTTCTTGGATCCATATAATATTGATCCATATGGTCGTGATAGCAACATGAACATGATTTTATCACCACCCCATCAATGGGTTGGATGATGATGAAGGAATTGATTCCCACCAAACATGTCATTAATTCATATGTACATCCCACTGTCCAATCCATTTGATTGGATGGTGATAATCTACCTGGTAAAGTTGTCATGACCATATATAGATCATATACTTTTCTTTTTCTCTTTCCTGATCTTTTTCCCTATATAACATGTGAAACACATAAATATGCATGGATGTGGCGCACACTCTGACATGCTCATGTCACATGTATGGGGCATTTGCATGAGTGGAAGTATGTATGTGCATGTACATCTTATGCAGCCAATAAATTCAAGATAAATGTAGATTGGACACGTTAACTGGTACATCTGTATACATATATTCACACACTAAAACACAATTTGGAAAACAGATATGATCTGTCCATACATTTAAATAGATGCCAGCATACCTGACCAAGTATGCATGATAATGAATTTTTTAATGCGAAAATATGTGCAAGTACGTTTCTAAGTGCATGCACCACTTTCTGCATAGAAGTTCAACATACCATATCCTGTTTATTTGCAAATACCAAGATAACACTGTTTTGCATGAAGGGATCTCTTATGATGGCCTGAAAGAGAAACAACATTAGAGATAATGCATCATCAGCAACTAAGGGATTAATGATGGACATATTCTCATAAACAAAACAATACCAGTATATCCGAAAACTATGTAGCCATGGTATTCCTATTGATCATCAGAATTGGACCAGCTACGGAGCTGGTCAGGTCTAGTCAAAACGGGTTCAACAGCCAATCGAACAAGTTGGACTGGATTTTTAAAAATAAAGAAAAGTATGAAGTTGAGAATATGAAATATATTACCAGCCAAAATTGGTCAGACATTAGTTTTGGCCAATTTTTAGCCAAACCCTATTTTTCCTCTGGACAAACCAACTAAGGCGCCAATCAGGATTGACCGGTCGGACTGGCTGGTCCGGTCCAATCGTTTTGATAACACTAGCATTCCCAACTACCAGCCAAGAGAGCGTCGTCACAGAACTACGCAACAATGACCCAATGGGGAGAAAGATGGCAGTGGCCATCTCTCTCTCTCTCTCTCTCTCTCTCTCTCTCTCTCTCTCTCTCTCTCTCTCATGCATGGTGCAGGAGCACTAACTATAACCATTTTCTGAAAGACCAGATATGAAAGACGTTCCTGGATATATGAATGAGAAAGCATACTATTATCCAATAGACTGAAAAAAACAACTTCCATTTGTCAAGAGAATGGGAACCACCAGAACAGGAAATGACCTCAACGATGGGTCCCCCTCTCTCCCCAACATTGTCCACCATTTCAATGGATGGTGATGATCCAATGAATCATAGTTTTTGGACAGTCCATTAGATTATGAAAGGAATGTTTCTATTTAAATTTCAAGGATAAATAATTATTATTTTATTTCTGGGGATAGTTCCAACCGAACTCCCTCAAATAACGACTCTTAAATCAAACAGTGAAGCCGCATGTAAAGAAAATTACGTAACCTGAAACTCCTGCTTTGCTTTTCCAATTCGCTCCCTGTCCAAGGAGTCAACAACATAAATCTGCACAGACAAAATTCTGCTGCTCAAAAATCTAGAATGTTAGCTTTCAATTATGACATCTGAGTATTTTGGTACCTACAATCCTTTAAGAGAACAAAAAAGCCTACAGGAAATTCAAAAATTCAAAGCTGAAACCCATTTCAAAGCTCACTACTACAATCTAATAGTGTTACCAGCTTGATACAAAATAATGTAATAACTTTCTAAGATGAAGTCTATGTAAAGGAAAACTAAAATTTAAGTATTTTGGTACCTACAATCGTTTAAGAGAACAACAAAGCCTACAGGAAATTCAAAACTGAAACCCATTTCAAAGCTCACTACTACAATCTAAATAGTGTTATCAGCTTGATAAAAAATAATGTAATAATTTTCTAAGATGAAGTCCATGTAAAGGAAATTGTACTGGAAATCTGGCATGCCATAGATGCATTTAAGACAATTTAAATTGTCATCGGGTGTTCCTCTAAACAATAAAGGGTATTCAACAAAATTTATCCGATGGTTAAGGAGACCAACCTTCCAAGGAGAATTGATTATATCTTTAATCATTGGCTTATATTGGATAGTTGATGCATGCAATCCATACATAAAATAAGAAACAATATTCCTTTTTTAAGGAAAAATAAAAGAAAAGGAACGACATGCTAGATGGTTTAGGATATATGGATTTGAATAAGCATTGGATTGGGTTCTAGAACCTTGAACCCTATCCATGATGTACCTCGATAGACATTTCTATTTGATGTAATCTATTACCTATTAAACAAATTGTAACAAAGCATTGTATGAAAATGCAGAGTTTGCTTTCCCAGTATATTGATTCTGGAGGAAGAAGCATGGTCTTTGCATTTTTAAGGATAGTCTTAAAGACTAAAGTTCTCGTTGTTGATCATATTTACCCTTGGGGCCTTAACATGATCAATTATGTCTTTTGTGCAGGTAGAAGAATGAAACATGTTGCACCTATTGGTCCATTGGAAGTAGAATGACCCAAATATTTAACCATTGCCCAACAAAAAAGTGACCTTTAACGTCCATGGACTTAAATTTCCTGAAGCATCCTCAATTGAAGAAAGAACTGATACATTCCAAACATGGAAGGCAGTTCAATATGTTCTGAACCAAATCCTCCTCTAGATGGATACCTCTTATCCTCCAGGAGTCCTATAGACTGTGAAATCTTTTAAATGCACCACCCATTGGTCTAGAGAACAAGGACTACCAGGAAAATTTGGAAGCTCTTCCTTTCCAACAGAAGCATACTCCAGCCTAAGGCCTTTCCAGCTTCGCTCATAGAATGAAGATGTTGCTCCCGTGCACGTTCAACCATGATTGAACTCTAAATAATGACTATAATCAGGGGTCAATCTTCCTACATATTGGACTTTCAAATAGTCCTTTCTAGCATTAAAAACCTCCCCTCCCACAATGGCCAAATCTCCAACATGTTTAAATACTATGCCCAGTTTATCACTTTCTTCAATGTTAATTTTTCGTATGTGGTGCATCAAGCATTTCACCACCATAATCATATGAAATGAAATGTTTGAATGAGTGGTTTGAAAAACAGATCGGTGCCCCGGATCGGGCACCCCAAAAACCCATCTGGACCGGTGAATCGGCGTTTCTGATCGGGAATCGGGTGGAATCGGCAATTTTTGTCTCAAAAAATCTTTCAAAAATCACTATAAATCTCTAATGTATAACAAGGGTATGACCCTCACAAATAAATAAATCTAATAAAAAACAAGGGTATGACCCTCACAAATAAATAAATCTACTATATAACAATTAGTTTGGATAGAAATATAGAATTTAGAAATATAAATTTACAATAATATTTTAATAAAATTAAAAAGTAAATAAATAAATTCATACTTGCAATGTGAGGTAACTAGTTACAAACACTTCCATATTAGAAGATTAAAAAAATTAATTTCCCACATAAACTAGTATCACATCAAAGTATCAAACATTTATTAATTTGTTTTACTTATCCAAAATTATTACAACTTAACTAACTATAATAATATATATGGAAATTGAGGTTGTTACTTTGTAACTTTATATTTTATAATTATTTTACCATACAAATAAAAATATAAAATGTCTTATATATTATCTAATTTACAAAATCTTATTTACAATTATAAGAAAAAATAATATATTATAAATTTTATAATATAAATAAATTAATAAATAATATAAAAGATTTGGTCATTAATAAATTAAAAAAATTATATTTGCAATGTGGGATAATTGATAGAGCAACTTGAAATAAATTCTAAAGTGGTATGAGTTAGTGTTATTTTTCTCTCTTAAAATATCCTCTAAACTTTTTTTTTTTTAATATCCAATAGACTAGAAATGGTATTCTTATTATATTTATTTTTATTATCCTATGAGCTAGTACTAATTTTTTAATCCTAATTAACAAACTAATTAATTATTACTCATATAATGAAATAATCCCATGATATAATAGCTTAATAGAGTTTTTATATTTTTTGGTAAGTAAATTTAAATTTTTTTGGTGAAAGATAGGGGTAATGGGCACCCAATTATTATTTTTAATAAATTTTTTTCTTTTTTTATAGTCAAATTTAATTGCCACAATCGGACATACAACTTGCTTATTCATTACGGGCATACACCGTCGCACGTACACCATCTCACTGCAATTTATCCCAAGCCAATAATATTTGCCAGCCTTTTTTCAACTCACAGATATGTCCCACATCGAAGCGATGTGAAAAGAACGAATGTTATAAAAGAACCCAACGATCTTGCTAAATTAAATGTTGCCTTGGCCACGTGAAGCGTAATGCACGCTGAAGGCTGATATTGGTTGTCACTTGCATGTGCAAAGCTTTTAAGCTGGCAATGCCAGCTGGCATGAAGGACGGCGGCGGACATGTAGAGAGGAGGGAAGCACTTCACGTGTTAAGAATGTCAATCACACTTCAAAAAAGCCAGGTGTGCAAAAAGAAAGCTGGATTTAAAAAAAAAAAAAGTTGGAACCGCCCAGATTTACCGATATTGGATTTGGAGCGGTATCACCGATACCCAATCCGGATCGCCCAATTTCGGATCGGATCTGCGATTTTTTAAACACTAGTTTGAATACATAAAGAAAAGCTCTTTTTTATGGTTTATATGTAGAAGTTATCACAATTACGTTGTGTCTTTCTTTTCCCTTTAAAAGACTACGTCACTACAATATATCTTTCATAGGCAATTGAATATGGGAAGCCTAAATTTTGCATTGATCCAATGAAAAGCCAATTACCAAACAGAAGTAGGAAAAGTTGTTTGAAAGCTAACAAAATAAAGTACAGCCCATTGCTTTGTGACCTACGCAGAATCTTCAGACTTCTAAAAATTCAGAGCAGAAAATAGCATGACATAAATAGCAATGACTTGAATCTTATACAAAACCCAACATGTTTTAGAATCCACTCAGACATGGGAGAAATTGATGCTCACCAGCCCATCTGTATTGTTAAAATAATGCCTCCATAGAGGTCTCAATTTCTCTTGCCCACCAACATCCCAAACTGTGAAGACCACATTTTTGTACTGGACTTTCTCTACATTGAAACCTGAATTGAACATAAAACAAACTTAGAACCATAGACTTGGTCCTTAACAAACAGGTAAATAAACAATTTTGAAATAAGGAATAATGACTGTACCAACCAAAAAGAAATGTATGGCATTTGCAAACTATAGAAACAATGTCTAATTAACAAGCGTAATTAACATAAAAGTCCCGTTTTCTTATTCAAGAAATACCAACAATTCTTCTCGTTCTTTTTTTTCAAATTTTATGCTGAGTTCCCTTCTTGTTGTCAGTTTTTTGTTTTTGTCCTAAATAGCCCAAGTATCGGAATGCATCTACGACTTGTTTTTTTTTTTTTTTTTTTTTCAAGTAGTCGGTCTGACACTTGAAGTACCGGACCAACTATCCCATTGGCCAGACTGTTTTCTTGTCAGTCGTACACTTGAAGTGCCGAACCGACTCAAAATATAGAAAAGAATCAAAACTAATTAAAAAAAATGTTGCATTGGTCCGGCACTTGAAGTGTCGGACTGCCTTCAAATGCCTTCTTTCGATTTATTTATTTATTTATTTACTTTTTTGTCTTGAGTCGCCCCGGTCATGCCGGTCCCAAGCCTGTAGAAAGCAAGGGGGTTCTATTAGGCTGGCAACCACGGTAAAACTTTTGTCACATCAATTTCATGTTTTGAGCCAGCCCGGCATTTGAAGTGCCAAACCGACAAGAAGACAGTCCAACATTCAAAAAGTTACCAAAGGTTCAAGAAGTCGGTCCGGTACTTCAAGTTAGGGGTCGCAACAGGTCAGGTCGGACCGGACCCAAACCGAAAATAATATGGTTCCCGGTCCCGAACCCATTGGACCCGACCCAAAAAGAAAAGATATATATTTAAATATATTTAACATTATGTTGATCTATATACATGTATCATTTAAATATTATAACTGAAATTATAGTTATATTTATTTAAATATTAATTAAATATCATTAAAATATTATATATTAAATATTATTTAAATAATAACACTATTCGGACCCATACCCAGACCAGGGTCAGGTCCGGTCATCAGGTCCCAGGTTGGGTCCGGGTTCATTGCCACCCCTACTTCAAATGCCAAACTGGCTTCTACAGAAAAATAAAAGGTTTCTGAAGGTATTTTGGAAAAAGAAAGAGAAAACTAACAAAAAAAGGACCCCGGCATAAAATATGAAAAAGGGGGCATTATTTTTTAATTCCCAAAAAATAAAAGGATTTTTATGTTAATTTCCCAATTAAAAAAGTGACATTATCAAATTGCAGTAGAAAGATGGATTGCAACAGATTAATGACAACTGTAAACACCTACCAATTGTCGGGACAGTTGATAGAACTTCCCCAATGTGTAGTTTGTACAGTATAGTTGTTTTACCAGCAGCATCCAAGCCAAGCATCACAACCTAAGTAAGAACAACAAGTTAAGATGATTATTAAGAATTGGAGTGCAATTATGAACAAGAGCCTTCAAAACCCCAAACGGAGCCACATGCACATGTGCACATGCACCTGGACCATACATGCTAAGATGCAAATGACGTCCAACTTAAATATTATTAATAACAAAATGTGATTCAACCAATATGTGCAGTACTTACAGAAAATGGTAAGTAAAAATGGATGCTCCAGATGACGAGCCATACTTAGCGAAGATTTAGAAAAGTGTGACAGGACATATATATAGAAAAGCCAGATTCTGCATTTGATGCAAAAATATGCATGCACAACAATAACTACTTATGGTGATAAGCTTGTTAGCAGCATATAATCCACAAAACAACACTATGAAACTAACCTTTTCCAATTTCAATTGTCAATAAAGATCAAAATATACAGTAGTTAAGAAATTGACTATTTGTATTAGTCTAAATACACAGAATTTGGACTACAAATACGTTCACACCATTCTTTTATCATAAAGACCAAAAACACAATTGATTACGAATTTAGAACTGAACACACGAATGCTTTTCTTTTAAGGAAACCCAACTACAACAAAATAGCACTACTCTACATGCATCCATCTTCCATCTCCAACTAACTAGCTTCCAAGAGAGCAACATTTGCAGGGGGTCCATAAGACACCCTAACAAACTAACTAACCAAAGACGGTTGTATCATAAAAAGTGGATAAAAGGAAGAATACCCAACTTTTCTTAACGCTAAATCCTGTAGCATGGAAAAGATCTGTTTCCCGGGTACAATATCGTGTATTTATATCAATTCAACAATTGCTTTATGCGTCAAGTATAAAGGCTGTAAGCATAAGCTGCTTAGAAGTCTCAGCACCCTAATATGATCATCAGAATGCTTGAGAAGATACCATGCCACTGGATGAAGGAAGCATGAAAATCCCTATAATTGCAGAGAGCATCAAAATCAGGGGAACACTTATTTGCGATGTTCACAGCCAACATGTTCGGTACACCTGTGACTGCCAGAGACTATTGCCGTATTCAAGCATCTTAATAGACTTGCCTCCTTTGAATCATGAAGGACATCCAATCATGGATAAATAGTTCCAAAGTAAAGAATATGTTAGTTTGAAACATCTCCCATATCCTAAAACATTAATACAGTGTGCATGACAACAATTGTTCACCTTCCTAATACACCACCACCCAAAAGAAATGCATCTTTTTGCGATATATAATATTGAAAGCTTTTTTTATCAATAACGTATAAAATTGACACCTCAGAACAGCAATTATACAATACATTGCTTTAACAAATTTCACAAGGATCATTGACTGATACACCAAGTAGAGATATCCAGGGTTGTTCCAGTAAGATTCCTCAAAACCATTTCTATGAACCACAACCATGAATTTCCTGACCAAGACCGAATAAACTGTATGCCATAATGGGCACAAAACTACTAAAGATTCCATTCAGGCAACTTATACATAGATGTATAAACTGATCGGAAGCTTTTACAGATCATACCAGAATGGGATTCAAATACCATTTACAACTACATTCAACATTTAAATTACATCTTCGCCCAGGATTTTGTCCAATAGAACTACCGCAACTGCATTGCCAGCCTATCATTTCATCCTAGTAACTGATTCTTCTTCTGTCAATTTAGTGATGACTGAGCAAAGTGAGAATGTTTTTTGGTGAAAACAGCTATTCATAGAGAGATACTTTGAATAAAATAAAATTTGCTTCATTGCTCACTATTTAAGTGTCATTTCATTAACAGCAAAGAGGCGTTTTTAAGTGTAATTTCATAAATAGTAGTGACGAGTTTCACAAGCGTGAGACCAAGAGAATAAAATAGTAGTTAACATTAAAAAAGGTGAGAGAATTAAATAATAGTTAAAAGATTGACTATAAGTCTATAACTATGAACAGTGAAATGCAATAATGCATCAGTCTAAATATTTACAGTATGTAAATGTAACAAACCATGGATTGGCCAGGAATGATTTTGTGCAACTTTTAGGCTATAAAAAGGAACGGACAGTTTCTTTCCCAGAGTTATAAAAGGAACCGTGGTCTTGAGTCATTGATTTTATAGGGCAACATCTTGGCTGAATCATTAAACCTCACAAATGCAGGGATTATACTTATGTCCACATAAATCCAGATGGATTAAACAATGGCAACCCAAAGCCCATCAAGAACCCAGTTGTCAGAAACCCCATTTATGCTCACCAAAAAAACAGCCCAGTTTTTTTTATGTTTTGATAAAGTAATAGTCTCCCTCTCTTTTCACCTCAAGCCCATTTTGATAAGTAACCGTCCCACTGTCTTCTTGTGTGATAAATAATAGTCTCTCTCTGCTTGTATCAAGCTCATTCTGATAAGTAACAGTCTCACTCGTCTCTTGTCTTACCATGTAGCAAACAAGTACTCAGAATTTGGGATAAATCCTCCCTCATCCACTCATCTCCTCACCCTTTGACTTCAGGCAAGCACATATTCATAGGCCCACTACATGTCCCTAACATAGAGTTTCTAAAATCTAAATATAACAGTCACCGTGAATAACCCGAATGCTTGAAATATGCATATGCTCATTTTAGTTATTGAGAATGCCTAGAGGACAAGCTTGGCGGGGGAAACATAAAGGGAACATGCATAGAGATGTCAACCTTGCAAATCCATGCAAATAAAATGCAAATGGTTCATCAATGTCTAAACAACAATGTATAAGAGACTTTATATGTTCACTACGGCATAAATTGTTCTTTTATTCTTCTTCTTTTTTTATTCAGTTGTTACATTATTCTTTAATGCTAGCTGAAGTCCAAGTGCGTATCAAGGTAACTCCAAAAACATTTCTACGATTATGAAACTCCAAACTAAATAGAAAATACCCACACATGCTAATAGAATTTCTCTTCCCAGCTCTAAAAGGATTTAGCTCTCTTTGCCCATCGTTTGAACCACAATTGATGCTGCAGAATCGTCTATGCATGCTTGGACAATATGAAAAATTACATGGCCATATTCAATCAATATTGTTTCTTAAAGCTTATGAGGATCTTTTCCAGTTATTATCGTCAGGAAATGAGGAACTTAACACAAAAGGAAAGTACATAAAGATATGACATTTACTCATCATATTCACATGAAACCTAGAAGCTAGTCATCGCAGACCCATTAACTACCACAACAACAAAAGGAACTGTAGGTTTTCCAACTCCATTCTCTGAATGGATTCAATATTTCCTCCTCTTTGGATTAAACCATTGTGACAACGTGATTGTTGTATGGTTGCCAGGGTAAAGATCCAAACAATGAAAATATATTGTACCCAACAAGGTTTAGTGAACCACTAATATCAATCAAAATTGCATTCCATACATTCATTCTCTTTTCTTAATCATCATTGATGATCTGGCTCAATGCCAAACCCGAATCCAAAATCACTGCACTTTGTACGACAATCCATGAGTATAAAACCACTGCACTTCCTCAGACAATCCATGAGTATAAAACCACTGCACTTCCTCAGACAATCCATGAGTATAAATCAAAAACAACAAAAAAAACAAAAAAAATAAAATAAAATGAAAGAGAGCAAAATCCATAAAACCAGCCTCAAAAACATGCTGCCAACTCAAACAATGCTTCCCGGCCTTAAATTTAAGGCTGAATTTGGTCACAATAGCCCCCGACCCTAGAAGATAAACAGACCGTCCAAGTGCCATGCTACTATGCATAAGCTCCGAGCCAAAAAATTCAGAGTAATAATTTTTCTTTTATTTATATAATTCTTTACTTTCGTTATAAAATAGAAATTGTTACAGCACATGATAAACAATGAATCAAAAACAGTATAACTTTTTCGAACCATCTGATCAAGAGTGCGCAGAGAAAAACAAGGCAACGAAGAATCCAAATACCCTAAATCAAATCAAGAAACGAAATCATGGACAGCTACAGAGCATAGATAGAGTAGAGAGAGCGAGAATGCAAGGTACCCTCATTTCTTGGTTGCCAAAAAAGCTATCGAAAAGCTTGCGAATAGCCTGCCCCATGTTTGCTGAAACCAACACAGCCACGATCACATGTATATAGAGATTGTCTCAGATAGCTTTGGGATAATTAAACACTTTTATTATGGCAATCGATCCAAATTTACAGAATTCACGGGTTCTTAATAAGCCTGAAAGTCCTAGAGAGAGAAAGTGTAAGAGAAAAGGAGACAATGAGGGCTTGCTGTCGTGATACAGAAAGAGGAAGAGATGGAATGCTCAAATGGAGCGATGTTTTAGCTTTCAGTCCAGGACAGAGGGAAGAGAGATAGGAGACGGGGGCAACTTATAGAGAGAGAGAGAGAGAGAAAGAGAGAGAGAGCGGAAAGTTTCCTTGGGTAACTTCCCTTGACCTGGTAACCCTGTCCATGGCATATGCTTCATGATGAAAATTGTTAATAAACGATGTCAAGTTTTCTACAAAACTTTCGCCCTGTATTGACTGCCATTTCGCTGTTTGCTGTATAATTTTGGAAAAAGTTTATGTAAGGCGTCAACCTTATACTGTACATGTAAGGTGCACCCATAAATCCATTAGAGAAAGTTGTTCTTATGCTGAAAAACCTTCAAATCGGCCATCTTGACCTCATGATTCACATACCGGGGATTTTTAGTCCTATAAGTGATTCCTCTTCCAATACATTATATGGACTGTCTATTTTCAAGATTTTTCAAATATTTATAAATGTGTTTGATCATCACTAATTTTGGAACTTTAAATTTCATAATTGGGAGAGTCGATAGTTTTTCATATCTTTTCAAGGCTTTGGAGCACAAAAACTGCATAGTATAAGGTTGACACCTTATACAAACCTCACCCAATTTGGAAAGGGTATTTTCGTGTTGAGTCAGCCAACTCATACTACATCTTGCAAATGGATTTTTAATTTAAAGCTTGCAAATGGATTTTTAATTTAAAGCTTTAGAGATTCATGATCGAGGTTAAGATGATCATGAACATGAAAAACAATATAAAAATTGATATATAAAATATGATTATTTTAGAAAAATTTCTACACAATACAAAGTTTTCTACAATGTACAAATTAAAAATAGACGTTGGTATTGCTCTTTTGCATCCGCTAACACACGAAGGACATTTGCGTTTTGAAATCCCTCTCTCTCTAATATTTTTTGGTTGGCCAGATCCCTCTCTCTCTAATAATTTTTGGTTGAGCATTGATTTTGAACTACTTACTGTTTGTTACGAGCGTTTCAAAACTTTGATTGGTGGGGCGCTCGTTCATATTAGATCGTTAAAAATAAATAAAAATTAAAATAAGAGCTTACAGGGATAGAGATTTAGAGAGACCTATAAAAATATTAGATAATTTTTTAAAGAAAATAAAAACATAAAAATAATATATATATATATATATATATATATATATAGCATTTTTAAGGGCAACCCGGCCGAGACCCACAGCATCAAAAAATCTATTTCTTTGATTGCTTGACCGATTCTCATATAGATCAACAATCCGAATCGAAGATCCCTCAACTTTAAAACACTAGCTAGAATGATTTGAAATTACTTGTAAGTAAGGTGGAAATAATCTCCTCTCTCGCTCTCGTGCAAGGGGCATTCTCGGGTTTTCGCTCAAAGGTCACCATGTTATAAAATCGGCGTCATACTCACGCTAGGAACAATTTGAAGAGCTAAGTGTGTCTCACCTAAAAAGGTTGCGAAAATTCTCCTTGATGTTTTATGAATGTTATGAATAAACCATTTTCCATTAAATGTAGTTAGATAAAGTAACAATATGAAAAGCAAAAACTAGTCCTACGTAATAGCCACCGAAGACCGTCATCTTCATTTCTTTTTTTTTCAACTATTTCAAATCAACTACATGGATCCTGATCCATCCACTTTTTTTGCTCTATCAATGATCATACACTCAGTGAAACAATAAATCGCCAACTAATAGGCAAGACCACGGATATCAATTTATGAGTAGGCAAGAGATTTCATGCCAAGTGGTTCTCAAAATTTTAAATTAAAATAAATATTCCAAGGTCTTCTACGTGAGGGAGTATCTGTATAGTATGTTCCTGCAATATACTTGTAATCAAAATCGTTCATGCTCTAAAGAAAACATGTCCATTTACTCCATCTGCTAAAACCCAACCTAAGACTAATTTTAGGACCCCAAAGATGTAACCTCTACAACCTGTAGACTCACATTCAAATTGGGATGTACGTAAAAAAAAATAATGTCTCAAGATTGAACATGAACCATTCAATTTCCTGAGTGTGAGATCTAAGTGTTGAAAAATTATAGTTCATATTTTTTCTCTTTGAAAATAATCATCTTCTAATTCTTCGGTGGCTCCAAAAATCTCTTCTTAGTAGGTCTTCTACCTAAGGGAGTAGGTGCACAATATGGTCCTATGCAATCATAGTACATGCACTTCTATCTGTCCACATTTACATCTTACAAGGAAGCGTTTTATTAGGAATAACAGAACCACACCCTGAAGCTCAAATCCTACAGATGAAATAGTCAAAAGGAAAAAAAAAAAAAGGGGTGAAGTTTGTATAAGGTACCCACCTTATACTATACAAGTAAGGTGCATCACTTAATTTTGTTGGTAGATGTCATTCTCGTGTCGGAAACCTTTCCATATCTTGAAAATCCATGTTTAACCATAATTATGAAAATTAAAATTAAAAAAAATACAAATCAAACAGATCTATAAACATTTGAAAATCGATGACCCATTGATAGAGTGACGGAAAGGGATTCATGTAGCCAACTCTAAATTGTTGGGACAAGGCTCTGATGATCCATGCATCTCAATTTCAACTTCAAAGTACTCTTTTCTACTGGATTTTTGAGGGTGCATCTTACTTCTATAATACTAGGTTGCAACCTCAAATAACATTTTTCCTAAAAATTAAATTTAGCAAAAAGTAAATAATAATTATATATGGAAAAGGTTTATATAAGGGTGAGGCCCTAAACATTCAAATTAAGGTGCACCTCAAAATTTCATTAGAAGATGTTGTCTCGATGCCCAAAAATCATCAAATTGATCATCTAGACCTTAAGATGTATGGACATGGGAAAATATGGATTTCAAATATTTCAAATGTATTTTATGGACCGTCAAATTTTTTAAATTTTTAAGTGTTCATGGATCTACTTGATCTACACTATTTTTCGAAGCTTTAGATTTCATAATTAAAGATGAAAAAAAAAATTTAGGACATCCCAAAGATTTTCAGCACTCAAACAACATATTTGGACACTATTTAAAGTTGTGTCTTTGGTTGTTCAGGGCCTCAGCCTTAGACATACTATACTGCATTACATAAAAAATTAAAGATGTTAGCTTAAATAATAAGGTAAAATTATTACTATTCTTTAATAAAAACTGAATAATTCTCACAATTTCTTTCATTTAATTTAGTAGAAAGCATGTGCTATTAGCTAGTTCAATGTAAGGAAATTTACAAAAATCCTCTAATAATAGACTTCGTATTCAACTTACGCCCAAACAAACTTTTTTTTCCCGCTTTTTACCCTAAAATATACTTTCTTACCAAATAACCCCTAGAGAAAAAAAAATACATTTTTTTTTTATGAAAAATCACTTTTTCGTACATAACAATTTAATTTTGGCCACACATTCACGTGGTCTTACCCACAGTACCAAAAACTACATGGCTGCTGGACCGCCATTACCCCCCATTAAACTAAAAAAAATATCAGACCGCCTTCATTATCTACCGGAACGCATATATAGATCTACCGGACCATGTATATAAAAGTGCCGAACTGCCATATAGATTTTCCAGACCGCAATGTACATTTGTTGGACTACATGTTATCCAAAAAGAATAGTGCCAAACTGCCATGTATATCTATCAGACAGCACTTTTGTCCAAAGGAGAGAGAGGTGTGGTTAAAAAGTAAATGAAGGGTATAGTCTTTCTTTTATTTTTATTTTTTGGATGGGGGGTATTTGTTAGGAAAGCTATTTTAGGGTAAAAAGTGAGAAACAAAGTTGGTTGCGGGTAAGGTGCATAGGAAATCCCTTTAATATACGTGGTCCAGCTTATTCTCAATGAAATGCCAATAACTGAATAAAGGATATAATCAGCCTTCATTGAGTGCATAAGATGATAAAACCCCTTTCAATTGAGCAATGGTGATTGTTAATTTATTATCAGTATTATGCTAAAAATGTTGAGAACAATGTTGGAAGGAAAATTGTTTCATGCAGGTTGGACTGCATGACTATATATACGGTCAAAAAGTGTAAAGCATCCATCTTTAAGATGGATGCAAGTAGGTGTTTTATTTAAAAACAATGGAAACTAATGGTCCAAATGTTTATTTATTAAATTATTATTTCTAATTTTTTAAATTTATTTATTTTTTCATATTCATCATCTCCATGTTAGAGATTAAATATCCTTAAAAATTAAGTCAAAAAATCCATCGCAAAAATAAATTGTATTTCTACATATGCGGCCTTGGCCGCATAGAAAC
Organism: Amborella trichopoda; assembly: GCF_054954075.1. Classification (NCBI taxonomy): domain Eukaryota; kingdom Viridiplantae; phylum Streptophyta; class Magnoliopsida; order Amborellales; family Amborellaceae; genus Amborella; species Amborella trichopoda. The sequence goes on along the minus strand of NC_142338.1, from coordinate 46,844,354 downwards.
TGGGTCCATGTTGGAATACTCGGCTGAGTATGACTCTGCCGAGTAAGTCGGCCTCTGTAGGGTGAATTTGATTTATAGCTTGAAACAATTCATACAAATTCAAAAAAGATCAAAAATGAAAATTTAAGAAGAATTATATAGATTTACATTTATACAAGATTGATTCGTGGTTAGTGATTTATTAATATTGATATTATAAAAAGACGGGGTTTATATAACCCTTAATTTCTACAAAATCGTCTTGGACATCCTGTAGAGAAAATTTTGTAATTTTTTGCTAATGCTGAGCATATTTTATGTCCATATACTACTCGGCGACTCCACTTGCAATCTCTTGAATTACTCATCTTGGATAGGGACAGAGTCTTGAGATCAAGCCGAGTGTTTTAGCTCTAGATAGAATACATGCTGCAATAATTGTCTAAAGGTCATCATACATGAAATGATAGTGCATAAAACCAAGGCACTCGTATCAAAAGGTCAAGAGAATCAAGATTTAGGAGACAATATTGAAAAATAAATATGTTTTAATGCTAACTAAATTCAACAAGTTTGACAAAGTATAGTTGGTGGCTGTAGTTTAGTGGTTAGAATTCCATTTAGTGACCGACCTGGGGTTGAATCCCAGCGAACGCCACATTCCAAACTTTGGTTACACTCGTAAAACCTATTTCATTTCGTTCCGCATTTTATATTTAGTATTTTAATGTTATAAAATAAAGTGTTACTAGGGTGCAATTTAGCTAGTCCGCATTTTATATTTAATATTTTAATGTTATAAAATAAAGTGTTACTAGGGTGCAATTTAGCTAGTCCATTTTTTATTAATAAACACCATAAATCATGGGTAAGGTGATTGAGTTATTTTTTATTAATAAACACCATAAATCAATGGGTAAGGTGATTGAGTTATTTTTTATTAATAAACACCATAAATCAATGGGTAAGGTGATTGAGTTGGATTGAATAAAAAAACCACTCACAGAATCATGTAGAAATGATTTTCATTGGTTCGATATGAATTGTCTCATTGGTTCGATATGAATTGTCAGCATGGAGCATGATTATGATCTATATAAGTTTAATAGGAAAATGTAATAATCAACCAAAACAAATAAAAATAAAAATAATATCACTTAAACTCTTCTTAATAGTTTACCTGGTCGAACATTGTTTGCAGTCAACAAAAATCAACCAAGAAAAAGTTGAAACCTTGGTTTAATTTAAATTGTGTAGATCGAGCAAATCTATGAAAACATGAGAATCTTAAAAATTGGCAGTCTAAATATGCATTATTTCTAAAACTAAAATCTATTTTTTTTTCATGTCCATGCATCTTGATGTTGAAATGATCAATTTGAGGATATTTGAGCATCAAAACAACCCCTTATAGTGAAACTTTTGAGGTGGGCTCTCATTTGATTGTTTAGAGCCTCCGCTCTATATAAACTTTTTTTTTATTTAAATGTATTATCTAGAAATCATACTTGCTATGTTTTTTATTTTATTTTGAGCGTTGTAGTGAGGTTCTATGTGTAATTGTATAATGAGAAGTTATGGAATCAATAGATTGTTAGTAATTATTGTTGTAAATGAGTAGTTATTGTTGTAAGTAAGTAGTTATTGTAGTAATTTTTGTTGTAATAACCTCTATCTAAAAAAAAGTGTGTGATGGGAAAAGTGAATAACATGTATGAAATTTGTAATGCTTTTATATTAGATGTATTTTAAATTAGAGTGATCCTGTTATAAGTGGTATCATAAATTTATTGTTTATTTGAAATTATATAGAGAGACATTTGAAAGACTTCTATAAAAAATAAATAAAAATAAGGCTTATCACAATAAAATCATATTATTCCAATCATATTATTCTAATGACTTATTATGTTGAAACCAAAGTCTAATCACGTTAAAAGACATGTGATCTTATGTAAGTGCCAAATGCATACAAAATAAGTAAGAAATTGTGTCATGATGACTTTAGAAGGGTACAAGATATTATTATAAAATATTTTTGGAATAGTGATAATGTTATTATTATAATTTTTTTTTGGAATGGTGTGGTTGATGACTTTAATTTTGCATTAGAGTGGATTTTTGTGACAAAAAAAAAAGAAATGATAGTTTATAGGCAAGTGTTGGTAAAATGTTGATACTGCATTTCTCATATTTATTCCATACATAGTCAAACAATAGCAATATATTTACCAAGTTATATCTAAATACTACCCAAGCAGTAACAATCAATTTGCAGGTAATGTATTATGCTAATAATGTATTTCACAGACAATATATTTCCAGGTATCCAAACTACTAGCCTATTTGGTATTATGATTACAAGAAAGGGACATATGTATTTTCCCCTTTCTCATGTGAGAGAAAGGAGTGTAAATGCAGTATTGGTAGTAGGGATGGCATTGGACACGAACCCAACCCAAGTATACCCGACATGGGTTGGGTATAGGTCTAGTATTCAGACCTAGTGGATCTGGTCTAGATCCAAAATTTGGACTCGAACACTAAACGGGTTTGGGTCTGAGTCCAGCTAAACTTGTAACCGTAAATTGTTAGAGAGAAAATACTTTACTTTAAACCCTATTCATTTGGGTGTATTAAGGATTGTATATAATTAGAACTAATAGTTATTTTTAGCTATTAAATGACAAATCACATGGTTTGAAATTTAATAGCGGTTGATTATGACCTTGTTGTCAATAATATAGGTACATGAAAGTAAAAAAAAGGCGAAAAAAAAAAAAACTCACAGTAAAGATAACAATGGACCCGAGATTGGATGGAGTAGACCCAAGGCCTAATGGGTACAAATATAGGTTCAATTTTTGGATCCAACGGGTTGGATCCAGGTCCAAAGTATGAGTTTGGGCCCAGCCGGATCCGACCCATAGCCGATCCATTGCCACCCCTAATCGGTGGTGGATGTTCTACCGGGAGGGGAAGAGAGAAAAGACCATTTTCGAGTTTGCTAGATGATTTGGAACTGGTGGACCACGTGGAATGGGAAGACGCACAGAATAAATGAGGAATCAAACAATATAAAAATTGAAAGTTTTATTTTTTTGGGTAAATATAAAAATTGAAAGTTGGACGCTAAAAGCAATACAGACAGCATAAATACTCCCAAATTATTTATTTCCAAAAAATTGCATCATATGAATACATCCTCGGTATGAGAGGCATCATCCCATGGTAATAAAACATGTGAGTAGAAACAGAGGATCTGAAAAAAAAAAGAAAACGCCATGAATTTCTTAACAGACACCAGTCAATCCAATAATATGAGAATAATCCTCTGCAAATCTTAATTAGGGTATCAATCAAACCTCTGCAAAGCAATGCGTCAATCCAAGCTTCTCAAAACTATAAATTTCTTCTCAGAAAATGGTCCGCGAACCATAAGATTCCCCTGTGAATATCTCAATTAAGGTTTCTCAAGCCTCCACACAATATGAATTTTTTATCAGAAACTGTTTCAGGGTCCATAGGAATGACTTCCAAATCTCAATTACGGTTTGGGAACCCTATCTCTGCGCTGTTCTTCAATCCCTTGATGGAAACTATAGCTCAGTTAAGGTTTCGAAGGAGCATAATGGAGAGGAGGGGTGCTCCAAGATGTGTTTTGACGACTGGCAATGCGATTGCAGTTGCTTCTGGCTCAGCTCACTCGGCTGTGGCGTCAGCACTTGCTCATGTTGCAGTCACAGCTGTTGCCATAGCATCAGGGGCCTGTCTTTCAACCAAAGTTGATTTCTTGTGGCCGAGAGTTGAGGAGAAACCAGGTATCATAGATTGATTACTGTTCTCTTTGTTCTTATTCGTAATTCAATTGCCATTTTTTCTTTTTTTTCTTCGGGTTTTTGTTGATGTTTAATGCCTAAATTGGAGGATCAACTACTCATGTTTTATTTTTTTAAATATGCGTTGGAGTGTTGAGTTTTAGATGCAATTCACGAAAAATCGAATGATTGAGGTGGTTGGGTTTGTTCATGTGTTGTTGTTGGTGTTTAATTGTTGAGTGCATGGTTTCGTCGATTACAATCAAGGATAATTGGGTTCCAATGTTGGTGGGTTCCAATGTTGGGGCCTTCTTGTCTGTAAGTCTTGAAACGCTGGTTGTTTTTGATAATTCAACTGGTTCAGAGGGTGAGGGTGCATTCACAATGTTGACTATTTTTTCAATTATGGATAGCTGATTTTTATTGGGTTTATTGATGAGTTTCAGAGCAATAAAAGAGAAATGAAATGCTTTCTTACAGTGCTACGAGGCTTGGACTCAGCCGAATAACTCTGCTGGCCAAGGCTGAGTTGGGTCGAGTTCCATGGCAACTCACCCCAGCCTTATAAAAGAGGTAAAAAAATATAAAACGACAGAAAAAAAATGCAAAGGAAGGGAAAACACCATTATATTAGTTGGAATTAAGTTTTTAGATATTGTGGTAGTTTTCAAGATGATTTAGGAACTTTCATATTTTTCCCTTTTTTAGATTTTTATGAAATATTCAAGATCTAAATCAAATTTTTTAGTAATCCATCTTTTATAGATTTTTTTCATCTTTTTAGTCTTCTAATGCTTTACCTCTTTTATTTTGTTTTTCTTATTTTTAACTATTTGTAATTTTTTATTTTTTTTCCTATTTTATTTGTTGTACATTATTCGGCCCAAGTCCACTCGGACTCGGTCGAGTTACTTGCCTCGGCCAAGGCCTGAGTACCAAGGGGATTTCCAAAACATTGATTTCTTCTGTTGTATTTGCTTATTTTGGCAATATTGGTTTTAATTTGTCAAGTCTCTGATTCGATCATTGACAAATTCTGATTGATGAGCTGCAGGATTCTGAAATTATTAGGAACTCAGGATATTTGGGTTCCAATTTAGTGATTATTTAGGCCTTTGTTTGTTGAGCTTTGAGGTAGATTTTTATAAATTCAAATGGTTCAGAGGGTGAAGGCACATTCAAAATGTTGATTAGGTCTTAAAATTATGGATAGCTAAATTGCCTTGAGGTCTGGTGTGGGGGTAAGGGAAGCACTCTTGAGGTATGGTTTAGAAAGTGTTCTTTTGGCTCTGAACTGTGGAGTTTGAGGAGTAATACATGACTATTCAATTGATGACGTTCTTTTTGTTTTCGCTACACAAGAGGTGGTTTGTGCCGTTACCCCACTTGTTGGATTATTATGGAAGAAATTTTCAAGAGGTGAGGTAGACATTGTGTGATACATAATGTTTACAAAGGTCTTCATTTCAAGTCTCCCTCTATCTTTGTATATACATTTAGACCACACTACGTATGTTCTATCTCTCAACGACAATTGGGGAATTTGTATTCTCCATCTTTCATATCTTAGGCTTTCTTTTTCATCTCCCAGGGTTGCTATGTTTTCGTTTGGATACTATTTTCGGACAAATATCTTTCTTGCCATATGACCCAAATTAGAGTGGGGGGAGAGGCCATCCAAAGCTTGTCTATGGTCTTGTTATGAAATTTCTTTTCGATCCATTTAGTTAGGGGACTTTGTATGCTTGCATCCACTATGGTCTTGGTGTTAAATCTGCCGAATCTCCCCAACAAAGGCATATGAACAGATTGTTGTGATCTTCAAAGTCGGACTTACATAGGAAGTACCTATTGCACCCATGGAATCCCCAATTTTGTACTCGATTGGTGGTTGGGAGCTATCCATGTAAACCACAAGGCCCTAGGGTGTATTTCATTGTTCCATATAACATCAAGTATGTTCTTTGGCCTCGTGTTCTCTAATAAATTCATGAGCAGTTTTTGATGTGGATAACAACCATTAGACACCCATGAGTGTCTATCTTCGCTTAGCTGGAGTGAAATCTTTTCAAATATTAGTCTCCAAGCTGTCAATTTTCTCAGGGAGTCTCCATGAGTTCCCATCCAATGGAAAAAATGGTCAACACCTTCGAAGTTCTAACTCCCTTATAATATCACTCCCAAATATCTCATAGAGCGACCCCTCATTTTTGCCAAGGATCAAATATAAAATCAGTATTAAAACCATTTCCTATGAGCTGCTGGATGATGTTCATGCATGGTAAATTGTTTTTTCACCTCTACTTGAGTTTTGTAATTTTGACATTCATGCCATTTCTTAGTTTTCTCAATCTTCACTGTTTTGGCTTTGATGCTTCTGCCGATGCCATTTAGCATAGGTGAAGAAGATTTAGATACATGGCAAGAGGCATGCACAACCTTTTCATCATAGTAATTAAAATATCAAGATGGTAAAAATGCATAATATTTTTTTTTTTGAAAACAATGCATAATATTTTTCAAAAAATGAGACTCTAAATTTTTTAGATTAGGGACTAGGCTACCACTCCACCTAGCTTCCTGTCCACCCCTGTGGAGTCAAGTACCAGAGGAGTAACTTGACAGGCCAAGCTAGCATGGAAGTGGTATGATGTCTGATGCCGTTTTCCATTGAAATTAATAATCCTCAAAATAGGAAAGGATCTCTCTTTATGTACATCCAAAATATTCAAGTTTGGATGAACATTACCAGTAAAGGTATTTATTTTAGGAAGAGACAAGCCGACCCCTAATACTTGGAATATGGCTGCTCAGATGATGATTTTAGGAAGAGACAGATATTAAATTGGTTTACGAGTTAGGTTACCCTAAACTGCCACATTGTAGGGCCACCTCGATAGGTAACTGTCCTAAAGTTTCTTTGGATTGAAGCTTAACTATGGCTTGATATATGTAGAGTGGATAAGGTTGATGGGTCTAGATTTTGGCTTATATTGGTTATTGCTCATCATGCAGATGCTTTGTTTGTTGAGGTGAATGCTTTCATCACTCGAGGTGATCATGTTGATTCTTCTTCTTTTGACCTCAAGTTGGTGTCTAAATGTTGTTGATGTCTTTCGAGTAGATACTCGATGTGTCCTCAAGGAGTTTAGTAAAGGGGCAAACTGTTTTGCTGGCTTTGGTATTCCGTGTGCATTCTACAGTACAGTCGATCCTGCTTCAATACATGTCACCTGATCCACTAGTCAATGTCATTTTCATGTTTCTTATCCTTTTATATTTTCTTGTTTATAATTTTACTTAACATGGAATGCTTGTCGAATTCTGTGGTAATTGCTCTTGAAAAATGAATTTAAATGACGAGGAGGTTTTTTCTGTTTTCATGCTTTGTTATGTCGGTTTTAATCAGAAAATGCTTTTGTTGGATCTAGCTTTGATACTTGGACTATAGTTTTGATATGCTATAGTTTAAATGACATATCCAGAACCTTGCTTTTTTGGTGTTTAACTGGCATGGCCGGATTTTAGTGATTTGTAAACTACTTGCAGATTCTCTTGTATTGGATGGAGTGGATGTCACGGGGTATCTGATCTTTAATGATGCTAAGGTTCATGTTCTTCCTTGCTTTAGTTACATTTTTTTGGGCTTTTATTGTCCTTGCTTATCTTCCTTGCTTTAGTGACATTTTTTTGGGCTTTTAAGGTCATTGCTGATCTTAATACAACAATTCTTTTTACTGAACTAGGTACAAAAGGCTATTGCTTTTGCAAGGAAGGCACATCATGGTCAAATGAGGAAGACGGGAGAGCCTTATCTGACTCATTGTATACATACTGGAAAAATTTTAGCAGCTTTGGTTCCAGCAAGCGGAGATAGAGTATGTACTCCTGTTCAAAATATTATTTGGATTTTTTATTTCCTTGTCCTTCTGTTTTATGCCTGTTTTGCTTTTTTGAAGCGCGTACGATAAGCATGAAAGTTAAATATATATTTATCAGCGATGAAATCCTTAATTGCTGCCATTGCTGGGGGATGTCCCTTTATATTCTTGTACCTCTAATATTACGACTTCATATTTACAGGCTGTGAATACAGTTGTGGCGGGGATTCTCCATGATGTCATAGATGATGCAGGAGAAAACATTAGGAATGTAGAAGAAGAATTTGGTGATGATATTGCTAAGCTAGTTGCTGGTGTTTCAAGATTAAGTTACATAAATCAGGTTAGGTTGACCATAATTATTCACTAGTTAGGAAAGGATATCTTTATCCATGCGTATATATGGACATGCATCCTTGCCTCACAGCCATTTGCACATGGAGTCATACATAGATTCACTCGTACGTATGCATTCTCATGCTTACATGCCTGCATACAACATATTGGGCAGTACATGTTGTCTCTGACCATAAAGAAAAGTCAAAAGTGCTACCTGTCTTAAATTTCTGGAGTGTTTAATGACTTTGTGGATCACAACAATTTCCTCTTCCTACCTTGGTTTTGAGTCACGTAGCATTGCTTTGAGATGGTGTCGAGGCGAATAGTTTTCTTTTTTGACTGGTAACTAATTCCCATAACCAAATTACAATTATTGGCAGATATCTATGTACATATTATTATTTTCATGTTGCGTTTACTGGTGTGGCCTTTCAAGTTCAAACTTTCAATTAGTTTACATTAATTTGTGTTGTTGACCATTTCCTTTAAGGATTATAAGATATAAAGTTGCTGAGGTGGACTCCTATCATAGTTGATTGGGTTATGGTGCCGTTTATATTTTTAATGAATAATTGTGAACTTTAAGGAATGATCCTGTCATTTGGTACTTTGCATATAGTTACCAAGCTCGCGTACTAGTTTCTATACAATTCTAAATCTTTGTCTTGCAGTTGTTGCGAAGGCATCGGAGGACAAATGTAAACTGTGATTCTTTGGGTCCTGAAGAGGTATTACTTGTCTTACCTAAGCAATTACGTTAGTGGATTTTCTTGGTATTTACTTTATTGAAGATGCCTGTGGTTGAATATGATCATTCTTGTGGTGGCAAATTTAACGTTGTCAAACTTTATCTAAACAAGAAGGTCAGTTAAATGGTTCTTCCCCTTCCTCCTGGAATTTTCCATCCAGCCTGGGTTGTTATTTTACATTACATGTACATCCCAAAGGATTAGCACTAAACGTAAGGCTGCAAATATTTGTAACTATTTGATTATATAAATTTCATCTAATTAACTGCTTTCGTGCTCTCTCTATTAAACGAGTGCTCTTTGATTGATAGAAGAAGCTGTTATGTTGTGTTGTTGTTTTATTAGTACTTGCTGTAGTTCAAAATGTTGACATGAGTTTTTCATTTGTAGCTTATATATTCTTTTTTTCCAATTTTCTTAGGCAAATAGTCTACGGGTGATGCTCTTGGGCATGGTTGATGACCTTCGTGTGGTTCTCATCAAGCTTGCAGATCGTTTGCATAACATGCGGACCATGTAATGACCACCCACATAGTTGTCATTCTCTTTGCCATATTGTCTTGATCAAACAACTCAATCTTATATTTATCATCCAAAAGAAAAGAATGGAATGGCACTTGTAAAGATATGTGCTCCATTTGTCATAATGATCAAAGGGAAAATGTTATTGATGAGAATTTCACTCTCTTTAAAGACCTAAATTTTACATGTTCTTTCAATTTTGCCAATGTTTTGCACCTTTTTGTTGCTAGTTTTTACTTTCATGTGATTCTTTTATAAGCTTCATGGTCAGGTAAAAGTGGATTTGAAGTTTTCGTATATATTTTTTCTTGCAGATTCTCTTTCTCTCTTAGTTTGTAATTGACTATTAAATCTAATGAAAGCCTAGTGATGTTATATTTAGAAGACTAATCCTTTTGTAATTGGACTTGGTTTGTTGCCACATTTCTTAGTTCATGAAATTGTTTCATGCTTGAATAGCTTGTATTTTGTTGACTTCTTCTGGTTATTCTGAACAATATTTTTAGGCCATATTTATAAAAGCAAAATATAGAACCCTCTTTTCCATATTACAATAATCAGAGACTTCACTTTACTCTCCAAGCAGTGGTTTATTGAACTGAGTAATTGACGTGGTCTCCATAGATATGTATTTAAAGAGTGTTTTATTGGACTTAGTAATTGATGTGGTCTCCATGGAGATGTATTCACTTATGCATGTCCAATATCTAGTTAATGTTTTAACTGATAGAAGTTCATATCCTTTTCTATTGCTTTCCATAGTTCCTTGGTAATCTGCATGGACATGTTCTATTTTATAGCCAGGTAAAATGATTGATATTTGTTAATCTTTCGTAGTATTTGTAGAATGCAAATTGCTTACTCAGAGCTGTTGGAAATGCTGATTGGAATAATTAAATTGTCGGTTCACTATTTTGTGGTCTTATGTTGTAGCTATGCTCTGCCACCTCCAAAGGCTCAGGCTGTTGCACATGAGACTTTGGCCATATGGTGCTCACTTGCTTCTAGATTGGGGGTTTGGGCTGTAAAAGCTGAGCTGGAAGATCTTTGTTTTGCTGTCCTTAAGGTCTGTTGATGTTGTACTCAATTATGTTTACTGCAACTTATTTGGGCAGATTATCGAATGTTGAGTGCATTTAAAATACTTGAGCTCTAATGAAACTAAGCATAGATCTAATGCTTGATTTCTTAATGCTGAGAAAGAATTTTCGATGGACTTCCTTCCATGACTTCTATTTTCTGTTTTTCTCGTTTATGGAAACATTTGTGTATTTTGGATTTAGTAGTTTGTTCCTAGATTTCTTTTTCTCTAAAAAAATCATGTGATATATTCACTGCAACAGGGAAAGATTAATATTTTAATATATATTTTTTTCCATTATTTATCCTTTGGGTAAGACTATTTTGGATCACTATTCTCTGGATTTCTTGTATTGCGTGAGGAGGTTCATTCAGGTCCTTGTTTGCTGTTGTAAAGAGGTCAATGGGGTATAATCTTGAAAATTTCTTTGCATATTCTTGTCTTTTGTTGTTTTAAGATTGCTCCTACTCTCGATGAATATTTGGCCCAATGGGTAAAAATAACTGATTGTGCAACATATAAAAATTTGAACTTTATTTGGGCCTGATCCCAAGCACAAGGAAATTGAATTACTACAACCCAACAAGTTCTTTTTTTCCCTTGGAATTCCAAAAACAGGAAATAAAAAGAAAAACTACATGACTCATATCTCCATTGCATACATAATAAAATGCATACTAGTTGTTGGGCTTCGATTGCCAGCAGGGTCTGTTTTGTATATAGTACGATAAGGACCAGAGGGCCTCACGAAGTCTGTTGTTTCCAGTTGTAAAACATGGAAAAGAAGCGGTGTTTTCAATAGCCGACCATTCACAAAAGCCAATGGCAGTAGTGGTACATTGACCACCAACATTTTCTTAACCATTTGGACCAATTAATGGACGCTGAGCTTTTCCCAAACATATCCTTAACTTTTTGATAGTATATTATCTACATATATGTATGCCTGTAATGCCTACATTTGCATATGCTAATAATTTAGTGCATAGCTCATAGCATGCTGTTTAAAATAAAATGATATTCTTCTATATGCTCATTAAATGAGATGTAGTACACGACATATACTGTTTCATGTAGTATGTGACATATAGACATGCATACCGCATACGTCTTACATGATTCTTGAATGCATATATTTGCAAACGCAACAAAACCAACTTTTCTTTTCATAAATAAATTTAGCACCCATGTGTGATGCTAGTAGCATATGCCTTTTGTTATATCTGAACATAGTACGTGTTTCTATAATGATTAAACTGACGATGTGTGAACCATGTTACGTCGATTTTGTGGTGCCTTAATACATGGCTGCATGTAGATGCACTTGTATTGTTGCTATAGCATATGTTGTTTCTTCAAGTGATTTAAGTGACTAGGATGTCATGCTTAATGCCTTGGTTTCTGTTTCAGCCATATACTTTTCGCCGAATGCAAGCAGAGCTTGCTTCCATGTGGAGCCCCAGCAAGAGGCCAAGAAATTTGAGGAGAATCACACCCAAAGATGCTTCTCTTGTGAGTGTGCATTATAATAATTTGATTCTTGCTCCTCAAGATCAATCTGCTGATTCTGATGACAATATGGTAAATATGAAGGTAATCAACTTTTATATCTTCAAGTTCTGGATAGCATTACTTTTCATGTTGCGAAATTATCTCAAGGTTAATGAAACACTGTGTTCAAGAAGGCGATTTCAGACACATAGGTGGGTGCCCAGATACCTTGGTGACCTGCACATAAAAGAGGGGGAGGGCTCTAGGCTTGTGAAGATTATATTTGGTGGGCTTGTTGGTTACTAAAACCCCCTCATTGAGTGAATAGAACATTTATCTTTATTAATTAACATTTTTTCACAGTTTTCTGTGCGTGCTATTTACTTGTGTAGTTCAAATTTAGGCATACAAGATTTTGAAATTTGAAATTGAATGAGCTTGAATAAGTGAAAATTGCAGAAGTCACTAATGCCACATTATATTAAAAACAAAATCATCCAAAAATTAAGAAGAGGCATAAAATAGAAAAAAAAAAAAAAATTTCCATTTCCAATCTTTGGAAATCTAAGGACTAATAAAAGTATAGAAAAATGTGGTATGCTTGAGTTTATTGACATTCTTTTAGGATTGAGTTAATCCATCCCAATAAAATGTCGAAAAACTCAAAATGAAACTGCACTTCAATGAGGCGAAATCCAAAGCCAAAAAGAAAAAGGAAAAAAAAAAAAAAAACAGTAGCAATAATCCGGAACAAAAAAGAAACAAATAAAAACCCAATATTTACAATTTATAAATATCATCAAACCTTAAACCAAGAAATGAATTACACTTACCTCTCAAAATCCAATCAAAATTGGCTTGAATTGGTGACCTTTGGTTGTTGATAGACCTTTCTTGCAACCACCTCAAGTCTAAAAAATCTAAAAAATTTTGTATTGAGGATATTTTCATGGAGAAAATGAGCACAAAGAGTTTTGGGGGGGCTAAAATCCCCCCCTAATACCCTGTTTCCCCCTTTTTGGGGGGCAAAAATTTTGGATTTTGCCACTGGCAGAGGGCCTATATAATTGAGCCACCTAGGCAGCCCTAGGGCTCCTAGGCGGTAGCCCCGATACTTTTCTGAATAGGGCCCTGCCTAGGCCCTCCCTTTGGATTGGTTCCCTGGCCGCCTTGGTCCCCTGGCCGCCATGCAAATTTTTTGATCTTCAGAAAAATCTCAAAAATCTTGTATTGACGTTTTTTTTTCATGGAGAAAATGAGCACAAAGAGTTTTGGGGGGCTAAAATCCTAAAATTCATTGGACTAAAACTCCATTTTAAACTGAAAATGTAAATCTGTCGAGCACTTTGGTGTTTCTAAGAGGAGAAAAAAATATGCCTGATGAATTTGCCCATGAAAATCATATATTCAGGAATAGAGAGTGAGTGAAGTTCTCCACATCTGAGAGCACCACCATCTAACGAAAGATATATTATGAAATTTTAGAATGTGATGTGTATTGGTCGAGGCTGATTTTTCAAGTCAACTTGATGCCACCTTGACATCTCCTTGACATCATGACCGCATCATGCACTTCATTAGATGTTCTTAAAAATAAAACTTTCTTTACTAATAAAAAATTACTATTAAATTTTAAAGTGGTAGTGCTTCCCCATTTGGTAGCTCTGTTTTATGCATGGCAAAACTTTATAAATATTCTTTAAAAGAAATATTAAATGGTGACTCTTAAATGGCCGTGATAACTAGATGACCAAGTTGCTCATGCCAAATTTTTCTTGAGGCCTTGTTGAGAGCTTTCTGCAGCTGCTAAGTAAAAATCTCTTTTCAAATTAGATAGAGGTGACCTCTATTTCCATGTTCTATTTTGCTTCCTGTTTTGGGTCCATCTATTCATCCAATAGTGTAAACCTAAAACCTGCAAAAGTAAACCATTAGAAGGTTACATATTTATTGGAATGTTTTGCATATTTGTCATGCTAAAATATGTTTAGAATAGATGGAGGTCTTAATGTTAACGATAGAGACATCAGTGGTATTGGAAATAAAAGGAATAAACTTTATTGTATTTGGGAGGCATAACTGTCATTTATCTTTTGTTTAGTCCTTATTTGACCTTTGTCTGTAAATAAAAGCAATATTGTCCATAGGTTGTAATTAGGGTTATTACTTAATGTTATAAGATGGGTGTAGGTCACAGTTGACCTCTAAGCCATTCACTTACCCTCTCTATCTCACATGTCTCTCTCTCTCCCTTCTTTTTCTTCATCTTTATTTTCTTTCCTCTCTTTCTCTCTCTAGATCTGACCAAACTATTTTCTTCTCTACTTTAGTTTCAACTTGGTATTAGAGTCAGACGATCAGTAAGGATGGTATTGTAGCGCTGTACTCTAGGACTATACTATAGCAGGGGGTCGATCTTCAAAGAGGTGCACATGAACTGTGTTTAGGGCTGAAATCATCCTTTGGGGTTCGATGACATCATCATATGCCCTATAACCCTAACTTTTTCTTTTCAGCAGTATATGTACCAATGTAGGTGAGTTTTTTTTTTTATCATGATGCTGGATGTCTATCAAGTATTTGTTTAGAAACCTAGTTGTTGGATGGATTGGAGTTTGTATGCCTCAATCAAAGTAGTAATGTTAGTGCTTTTTTTGATATTTTTCTAGAAAAAAGGGTGTGTGCTCAGATCTGAGGGTGTAATTAGATTTGTAAAACCTTTTATTTGAAGAGGCCAAAGGGTGTAAGATGATCTCAATTGTTGATCAAGATATGAGGTGTAACCAGATCTTAACTACAGTAGATAATGCCTCTACATGCATCAAATATGGAGTCATCTAGACCCCAAATCATCACAGTCAGGTTGATGGAACCAACTATTTAGAATGGGCCAAGTAGGTGAGGCTATTTTGGGTAGAAAGAAAAACTAGGATACATTGATGGACATGTAGGAAAACTTGATCTGAAGGATGCTAAATATGCATACTAGGAAGCTGAAGATATGGCTATTATGAATTGGATACTATTTACAGCCTAATATGAGTCGATCCTTTATGAATTACAATACCTCTTAAAGAATTATGGGAGGCAGTTTCTGAGTCTTATTCCCAAAAGAAAAATATTGCAAGGGTTTATGAATTGGAGCAGCAAATCAGTTATTTTAAACATGGTGATTTGTCACTGAGAGACTATTATGCCCATCTACGTGGTTTTTGGGATGAATTAAGTCAGCATCAGCCCAAGCAGTCTTCTTCTTGTGCAAAGGAACAAAGAGAGACTGAAACAAAGGAATATTTTTGATCTTTAGAGGGGAGTTCATGGAATATGAAACAACTAGGGCAAATGTTCTCGGTGGCGAGAATTTGCCATCACTTGGTAGTGTTTCCATCTTCAGTGTGAAGAAACTCGATGTAAGATAATGGCAGTGTCTATGGGTAAAACTAATATCCGCCCTATTCAAAATTTTAATGGTAAGCGAGGTGGAGAATTTTTGGGAGCCGTGGTAGAGGCCGAGGTGGTGGACGTGGCCGTGGAAACCCTACATTGATGAAAAGGACAAATTAAAGTGCACCCACTGTGAGAAGACTCGACACACAAGGGAAACATATTGGGATTTGGTTGGACCCCCAAGGCTAAATTTTCCAAAGGCAAATTCAGTAACAATTAGTGAAAGTACTGCCCTAGTTACTCAAGGGCAACAAGATACCATCTCCTTTGAACCTTAAGAAGAGTTGGTGACTATTCCTAAAAGAGAGCTCCTAGATCTCAAGCAGCAGACTTCCATTTGAGACCCTTCCTCCTCAAGTTTCACATTGCACAATTAGGTATATCTGCATTAGTGTATCATATCTTTGCAAATAGCTCTGAAACCCCTTGGATTATTGATTATGGAGCAATTGAGCATGTGATGGGTACGACTGATTTTTTCTTTTCTTATATCCCTTGTTCTAGTCATTAATCAATTAAAATAGCAGATGGTTCTCTTATTCCAATCAAGGGAAAGGGAACCATACATGTTACTCCTTATGTTAACTTGTCATCCACCTTGCATGTTCCCAATGTTCCTAGTAACCTCGTGTCAGTTAGTAATCTCACAAAGACCTTAAACTGCAGTATAACCTTTTTCTCTTCTGACTATATATTCTAGGACTTGAGGATTGGGAAGACATTTGGGCATGGCCGTGAAAATGGAGGGTTGTACTTTTTGGAGACTCTTGATTGTTCCTTGACTACAGCAGCCACATTATCAATTACTAATAAAGAAAGGATGTATTTGTGGCACACCCGACTTGGTCATGCTTCGTCTTTTACTTTGCGTTCTTTGGTTCCTAAATTGTTCGAGTCTCTGGGTCAAGTTCAATTGCAATGTGAAATTTGTGAGTTGTGAAAACATTGTAGAACTTCATTTCCTATCAGTATCAATAAAAAGAGTTATGGTCCTTTCTCTCTTGTACACTCTGATGCGTGGGGTCCTTCACTTGTTGCATCTGCGTTTGGTTCGTTTCTTTGTTACTTGTGGATGATTGTTCTAGATTTGCAACTATTTATCTAATGAAACACAAAGATGAAGTTGCTAATCTATTCAAAATCTGTCACAAAATGGTTAAAAGTCAATATGATGCACATATTAAAGTCTTGCGGTCTGACAATGGGGCTGAGAATTGTCAAAAAAACTCAGAGATTATCTTCTTGATCAAGGGATTGAGTTCCAAACATACACACCTAAGCAGAATGGTATAGTTAAGAGAAAAAACATACACTTATTGGAAGTCACCGGGCTCTTTTATTGGGAATGAAATTTCCAAATTTTTTTTGGTCTGAAGTAGTTCTCACTGCTGCGTTTTTAATAAGCCGCATGCCCTCTTATGTTGTTGAGGGAAAATCTCCCGCTGAAATTGTTCATCCCAACTAACCGATGTTCCTTGTACCTCCCAAGGGGTTTGGTTGTATATGTTTTATGCACATCTTTGGTAAGAGGGACAATCTCGGTGCTAAAGCTGCCAAATGTATTTTTTGGGGTATCCATCTCATCAAAATGGATTCAAGTGTTATGATCATATTACCAAGGTCCGCTATGTCTCCATGGATGTTACTTTCTTTGAATCTGTTCCATACTTCTCCTCTGTAGGTCATGAGTGCTCTCTTCTGGGAGAGAATAAGATAAAATTTAGTGAAGAGAGTGCATCAGCTGTTCCCCTTCTTATTCCCACAGCACCTTTATCTAAAGAGAGTGGTTTATCTCTAAAGAATGGTACACATTCAGAGAAGGAGTTGAAAACATATACCAGGAGGAAGAAATGGTATAACCTGAAGTTCTAAGCGACTATACCTCGAATGCTAACTCGGAATCAGAAACTATTCCTAAACTAGGTAATTCTTTCACCCTCTCAGAGAATCCTAATTTAGACTTACCTATTGCTATTCGCAAGGGTACACGTTCTTGTACTCAACATCCAATGGGAAACTTCATATCCTACAATTCTCTGTCTCCCTCTCATCGTTGAAAGTAGGACTATGTGACCTGGGCAAGTATATACTAATTACAATTTTTTTTTATTTTTTTATTTTACCACCCGGATCACTTAGAAGTATCCAAATACAATATATAAACCAATAAAACCACAAAATATGCCAAGGACTCTTACTTTCTTACCATCAAAACACATTCTCATTCAATACATAAATATGAAAATTACATAACGCTTTGAATGTATTCAAGAAAGCATGAAATAAATCAATACCGTATACCTTGCCTCACGTTATCCTCAAGAACTTCGTACGCCTCACACCAGGTCTCCTCCACCAATGGCACACAGGATCTTGGTATAACTTTGTCTCATAACTTTGGAAGCTTAGTCAAAACCTCTTGAGAGCATGACGTAGGATAGGACTTGACCAAGGCTCAATACAAATCAAAACATAATGCACATAGGCTTGGGGGTGTCCTGTAGGGTTATACCTTCTAATGAAATTGAAACCCTAACTTAGAAAATAAGAGAGAGAGAGAGGGGCATACCTGCCTTTAGGGTTAAAGAGAGGCCACTTAGTCACAAGTGTGTAAAGAATAGATCTCCATAGAGAGTATTTATAAAATAGAGGCTAGGGTTATAGGGTCTAAGGTTTTGCCATCATTATGAGACTTCATCTTGACCTTTGATCATGGAGACCTGTGGGGTAAAGAGATCTTAACTATTCATTCTTTAGATTAGCCATCATAATTAAAGGAATGAGGTGGAACCATCATACCTCAGTTTCCATAACTCTATTCCCATCAAATAATTGTGTAGATAAAATACTATGTTTTTACAAATCTAATTCCAATCAATCTCTATAGTTACTTATTTGAAATCAATCAAGTCCTTTTCATAACACTTTTCATTGATTCTCAAATAGGTGGCTTCCCTCACAAGCCACACTAATATGGACAGAAGAGGAAGTCAGGCGGCCCACTCATGGAGGGCCATGTGGGCCCCACGCCCACTAGTGGGGGCTCATATGTGTTGGGCTTAAAGTTCTAATGGGCCCCCACACCCAAAATGATATTTTATATTAATAAAAGGAATGTTATAAAACCAATAATTATTTTTCTCTCTTTGAATATAAAAAATCTAAAAATTTGATTTTTTTCTTATTCAAAATTATTTTTCAATAAAATAAAATATTCAGAGAGGTCTAAAAATTCATTTTAATTATCTAAAATATAATTAAAACATAATTAAACATATTTAAGAAGATTTGATGGGAATTGAATCAAAAGAATTAGGAATATAACAAATATACTGAGGACTCCATCTTTTTTAGAAATTGCATCGCATCGCATTGCATCGCATCTTCTCAAACTGACCAATCGTTCCCATGACCAACAGCCCTTTGCAAGTGTTCATGTTTGGACTATCAAAGTTAGTTTATAAATAAAGGAGACACGATCCTAGCCCTTGGATTACAGATTCCTCCCCAAGGACTAGTCCATGACCCATTCTAGCTCTATACCTCATGGGTCCTTCCAACACAATCTAGTGTTGCATGGAGTCATCTCTTCAGGCCATGTACACGACGTAAACCCTTACGCAGAGGGCTGCTTCCAAGATGACTATCTAGTATGCATGCTGTATGACGGTAATGATTAGAATTTGGCTCTTGTCCTCTCTAGCCAACAATCGCTCACATGGGTCATACCCAATCCCCTAGCCAACAACCCTAAGCACAACTTTGACCTCATTAAGAGATGACCCCACATCGAAACCTTTATCGGTTGTGTACAAATGGTCAAGGCTACGGGTTTTAGACATCAACCTGAGCCATTGCTCGTCAAAGCTCATATAAATAATTTCAGTGCATGCTCTCGTAAGGCCTTTAAATTGCCACATAACCCTAACAACCGTGCCTTTATTTCTGCTTTGTCTTCGTTTAGAATACCTTCCAATGTTGGAGAAGGACTTTCACAACCTCAATGGAAAGCTGCCATGGGTGATGAGATGTGAGCACTTGAGCAGAATAATACATGAAAAACACTATAAAATACAAAGCTGATGGTACCATTGAAAGTTATAAAGCAAGATTGGTTGCAAAAGGTTTCACCTAGACTGCTGGTATAAATTACCAAGACGCTTTCGTGCTTGTGGTGAAGTTCAACATTTTGAGGATCATTCTTTCACTAGCTGTAAATAAATTGTAACCACTCCATCTGCTAAATATTAAGAAGGCATTATTACGTGGAGACATCCCAGAAGAAATCTATATGGCCACACCTCCTAGAGCATGTTTTAAATAATTCAGTGAGGCACTATTGAAATTTGGGTTCAAAAGGAGTCAAGCTGATCATACACTCTTTGTGAAGAAGGATGCTGTTGGAATTACTGCCCTTATTGTGTATGTTGATGATATTGTTGTGACAAGGGATAATGTGAAGAGCATGGAGGATCTTAAATCTTATTTAAGCAAGGTGTTTGATATCAAAGATTTCAGGACCCTTAAGTATTTTTTAGGAATTGAAGTGGTGAGATTAAAAAAAAAGGGATAGTCATCTCCCAGAGAAAATATGTGTTGGCCTTGTTACAAAAATGGGGATGTTGGGATATAGACCTATAGATACTCCTATAGAAGTTAATCATAAACTTCATGGAGAAAGGAGAAAACTACTCAGAGATCCTAATCAGTATCAACGAATAGTGGGCAAGCTTATATATCTGACAATCACTTGACCAGACATTTCCTAGGAGGCTAGTGTGGTCAGCCAATTTATGCATGCACCACGTAAACCCCACCTCGATGCTATGTACAAAATATTAAGATATCTCAAGTTTGCACCAGGGAAAGGGATATTTTTCTCAAATCGAGGACATCCTACTGTTGTAGTTTACACAGATGCTAACTGGGGTTAGTTGCCAAACTGATAGAAGATCCACAACTGGCTATTGTACCTTCGTTTTGGGAAACCTGGTTACTTAGAAAAGTAAGAAACAAAATGTGGTGCCAAGATCAAGTGTTAAAGCAGAATACAAAGCAATGGCTCGTGGTACATGCGAAGTAATGTGGATCAAAAGTGTTCTTTTTGATTTGGGTGTTAGAGTTATGCTTCCCATCACTCTATATTGGGACAATGAAGCAAGCATTAATATCGCAGAAAATCCTGTTTTTCATGAAAAACTTAATACATTGAAGTAGATTGTCACTTTATCAGAGAGAAGGTTGCTGCCAAGATCATATCCCAAAAGCCGTTGGACGGGATAATTATATGATATCACAAACAAGTTGGGCATGATTGATATCTATGCACCAACTTGAGGGGGAGTATTGGAAATAAAAGGATTATTGTATTTGATGGACAAAATTGTCATTTATCTTTTTTTTAGTCCTTATTTGTCTTGTATCTCTAAATAAAGGCAGTATTGTCTATAAGTTGTAATTAGGGTTAGTACTTAATGTTATAAGAGGGGTAAAGGTCACTAGTAACCTCTGATCCACTCACTTGCCCTCTCTTTCTCTTTATCTGTCACACGTCTTTGTCTCTCTCTCCCTTCTTCTTCTTCATCTTTATTTTCTTTCCTTTCTCTCTCTCTCTGTCTCTAGATCCTACCAAACTGTTTTCTTCTCTACTTTAACTGATGGGAAGCGCTGACAAGTTCTAGTATCTTCTACGTCTGATATGTAGACAGGAATGCAATATTGTTATATAATTTGTTGTTTGAACTTTGAAGGGACATATATCACCAAGAAGGATTTGGTATAATATGGTTTTATTTCACTTTGCAATCTGGAAACATATGCTACTTGTGAAAAATACTGAAAAAAGGAATAACTAACAGGCAGATCAAAATTTCAAAACGGCTCCTACCCAAAATATATTTGTTGAATGAAGGTGAGAATGAGTGGAAATCTTGGTACGTATAGGATTCTGGGCCCCATGTTTAGTTGTATAGCAATTGAAGGCAGATTATCATCATAAATGGATCATTCTGTCTGAAGGAACAAGTAGTACAAGGAAAGAATGGATGGAAGTTTCAGTTCTGTTGCTTTTTGCAGTCTTATGAAGATTTGCTAGTCATGAAAATATGTGCATAAAATTGAAAAGCATATATTAAGTACCTGCAGAGAATGCTGGAATGCATGAGGATACATTCTGAGTCTCTAACTCTAATTTTCCACAAAATATTTTTGATAGCCGAAGTTACAGAATAAGAAATGAAGTCTTCAATCACTTAATGGTCCTAATTGATATTTAATTTGCTACATAATTGTCTATTCATGTAATAGAGGACATCTTATTTTCTCTCTCCCCATCCTTATACCTATCAAAGAAAAATATGATGACACCTGAATTTGTTTCGTATATTTCATTTTGTACTTATGTCGGTCCATTTCATTCGCTCTTTAATCAGAAGAGGCATATCCGTCACATTATTCCTTATTTGCAGGATCTTTTAGAAGCTGTACTTCCATTTGATCTGTTGCTTGACAGAGGAAAGCGCTCTTTTTTTCTGGATAACCTCAGAAGATGCTCGGATTCACCTAAAGGAATACCAAAAATTGTTTCTGATACTGGAATTGCACTTGCATCTCTTGCTGTTTGTGAGGAGGGACTTGAGCAAGAGTTACTCATATCAACCTCGTATGTTTGTCTCATCATTTGTGACCAGCCCTAGTTTGTTACCCATGTTTCTGCATTATTTAATCGATCCTAGACCTTAATATGCTGGAGTTGTACTTCATATACTATCAGTAGTGTTTGATTTTGCAGATATGTTCCTGGAATGGAAGTAACTCTATCTAGCCGCTTAAAAAGCCTCTACAGTGTCTATTGCAAGGTATTATCCAAAATTATAGCATAACCCCTATCATAACTTCAAATACTTTATACTGTATGAAATGTACTTGATTTTTTATGTTCTGGCAGTAGAAATTAATCTTATAAGTTGCGAACTGTATTCACCTATCAATGGATAAGACCATTTCTTGAACACTAACACATTTGATTGAAAGTAGTGTGAAGATGATTCTGATGGCTTGATGAATATGAAATCTATTGCAAAGTCCCACTTAATTGCTCAAATTGAGTGGAAAAGTATTGATTAGTGCGGTAACAATAAAAAAAAGTTTCATGAGTAGATCTTGTAAATTGCTAGTAAGACGCTAAGGAAGGTGGACTATACTATGTGGTTGTTTTCTTGTTGAGCTTGGTTATTTGAATCCTGAGTGTTCATGCTACAATGAACTCATTAATCCATTTGTGAAACCTAAAACTTTTGGTGATGATAGAAGGAACGTTGTGAATGGAATTTTCTATTGATATGCGTAGTGGCAATAGAGTTGGAGAATTTTTGGACTTCAAATAAATTTCTTTTGGGAGATTGTTACTTCAAATAAATTTCTTTTGGGAGATTGTTAATGGGAGGAGACTGATATGGAACTTTTATGGCTCCTCACCCATTTCTAAAGTGGCTTTTGAGGTGTGGGAAATTATAATCTAATTTTCTTTGGAGACAAAGTTTGAGAAACTATCATTAAAATGGTCAAACCACCTCAAAAATTCATAAAGATGGTCAAATCAACCAGTTTGTTAACAAATTGGTTACTTAAAAAGAGCATTTCACTCAAGTATCTGCTCAATTATTTTGTTAAAAAATAAAAGTGCCCCTATTCTTGATTTAGAATCATGAACAAGCAAAGGTATTTTGGTAATTTAGCTCCATTTTTATGATCTAGCCAGATGATGAAACCTTGTTCCAGTTTCCAAATGGAAGCATGTGTTCTTTTATTAAAATATTTTGTTCTGGGTTTTGAATCCAAACAAGTTGGCCATTTTGATAATTTGTTTCCACTTGTTTGATGGGCTAAATTACCAAAACGCCCCTGCTTATTCATGTTCTCAAACCCAAACGGGGCACATTTTGGAGGATTTTAACAAAATTTGAGGAGGAACTTGAGTTAATTTTCTTATTAAAGTAGCCACTTTATTGATAAATTGGTTGATTTGACCACCTAGTGATTTTTTAGAATTTTTTAATTAAATGAAACTAGTATATTAACTTTGGTTATTCAACTATTAAACCATTTAGCATTTTCATTGTATCCATATGCTTTCTTATATAATTGTCACTTAATTTGTCAAATTTAATTTTATGTTTTACAATTATAACTATTTTTCTTTTTTTTTTTCATCATATTTACCTATTCTAATGATGGGAATTTTTGTTTTGCTTTAATTGTTGTAGGTATATCTATCTTAATTTCAATGGAGATATGGATTTTTTCTTTTAGTAGGTTTTAGTTTTGTTTTGATAAGAAATCTTGTTTAAAGAGAGATTTAAGAAAAACTGGAGGGAAGACTGAATATAGAGGAGAATTTAAAAGTCATGCTCCAATTTCTTTGCTCATAGTAATATTACAAAAATATATTTAGAGCAAGCAGCCCATATGATGCACATGCATGGAGACAACAAGAGTCACTTCTTTGATTATTAATGTTTTAGAAATAGAAGTTACAATTTTTTGGGTTAATGTATGGGTGTTAAGTGGGCCTCACAGTATATACACACACACACACACACAAAGAGATAAATTCTCGCTCTCAGAAAGAGAGAGAGAGAGAGAGAGAGAGAGAGAGAGAGAGAAAGCTCATGGCACATGTGATGCATGATACTAAGTAATTAAATGAAAAAGAACTTTTAAAATTATTTGATTTAAATTGAAAAAAGAATTTATTATTTTAAAGTGGTTATTCAATTATTAAACCATTCAGTATTACCATTTTATCTATATAAGATCTAATTGTCATTTAATTTGTCATATTGAATTTTTTATTTTTTATATTCCAAGATGACGGGATTTTTATTATTCTAGTAGGAATTTCCATCTTAACTTGATTGGAGCTATCGAATTTTTCTTTTGATAGGATTTTTTTTACAAGTAATCTTGTTTAAGGATAGCTTTTAGAAAAACTGGAGGGGAAACAGAGCATAGAGGAGAATTCAAAAGTCATGCTCCATTTTTTGTCATAGTAATATTATATAGATATTTTTAAAGCAAGCAACCCACATGATGCATAGGAATGGAGACAGCGAGATACTCTAATCCTTCTTGATTATTTTTGTTTTAGAAATAAAAGTTACAATTTTGTGGATGTATCATTTATGGAGAATGAAGATTAATATATTGATTTAACAAAAGATGGAATTTCTAAGTTTGAATTGCTGTCCTTTTGTAGTTAACATTTTTGAATGGGTAGTTCAAGAATAAAATCTTTTTGTCGGAAGATGTGAAACTTAAAACTAGGGTACTTTTGAATAGGGGTATTTATAGAAGTAACATTTTTGAAGAGGGGTATTTTGGGGATAAAATCTGACAAATGATCCTCCTCCAAACTTGCTTACAAAGAGAGAGAGAGAGAGAGAGAGAGAGAGAGAGAGAGAGAGAGAGAGAGAGAGAGAGAGAGAGAGGAGAGAGTTTTTCATGTGTGCGCATGAATTTTAATCGTGTTAATTTACTTATCTTTCTTTTATCTAAGAAATTTGTATGGATTTGATTAATTTTCTTCCTAAATACCGAGCGGTTGCTAGTTATCTTTTATTGTGGCCTAAATGCGGTCTTTTTGTTTATAGTCCTAGCTAATGCTCTCTCTCTCTCGATATATATATGCACACACACACACACATATATGGGGAGTGATTTCATGCAACGGTTGTATAATAATATAACACAACAATCTTAAAACTAGGGTACTTTATATACAATATATATATATATATATATATATATATATATATATATATATATATATATATATATATATATATATATATATATATATATATATATATATATCGTTGGCCCTATCTCCGTCACTTAGGGCTTTACAATTGCTAATTTTTGTATTTTCTTGATCAGATGAAGAGAAAAAGTGTTGGGATTGATCAAATTTATGATGCCCGTGCATTGAGGGTGGTGGTTGGTGATAAGAATGGATCACTGCATGGTGCTGCTGTTGAGTGCTGTTACAACCTTCTTAACATTGTACACAGGTGAATATAGTTGTCGCACTGCTAGATTTTTATGCAAAGAGATTTTATTGGCGCTGAACTTGTTGAAATACTGCTATGGTTTCCTAAATGTTGCATATCGGTGACTCATTATATATTATATGTTTTAGATCATATCTGGTTCCTACTGAGATCAGGAGTTGGGAAGCCTCCTTATCTTGTTTTTTCTTTGAAGGAATATGCGACTGTATTACTATCATACTGCATTTAATACAAAAAGAATGGTCATGGTTGGTTGCCAACATGTAGGGAGCTCTGTACAAAATGGGGCATAAGGGCATCTCTTAGGGTAGTATAGTTTATACAACAAAAAAACTTATTGACAGCCAACAAGTATATTGTACTGTACAAAGATGACATAATTGTGATGAAATAGATAAAAAGAGAGCGGAGACAAAAAGAGAATGGATAAAGGGAGAAAAGAGGAGAGGGGAAAGGAAAAGTTGGTTTGAATCATGAGGAGGGGACGTGGATTCAGGTCCGCTGGCTGCCCCTGCCTTCACCAACACATCCGCTAGGTGGTTGGCCTCATTTAGTATGTAGCTGAATCTGACTTGAAAGGCCCTGCACAAGATGTGTATATGGTCAAAGAGATGTGCTAGTCACCATGGGCTTTGAGCAGTGTTTACCTCCCATGCAATTACATTTTGGAGTCACCCTCAACTTTGAGTTGGGCGATATTGACGTTAGCCTGATGGGTGTTTTTAAGGCCTTCTAAAAGGGCAGTTGTCTCCTCCATAGTGGAATCTGTATGGCCTAAGAAGCCTAAGAAAGATAATGGATTGATTCCTTCAAAGTTAGTGTTAATAGTAAAATACCAAAGAGAAAGAAGATAGGAATGAGGAAGAAGAGAGAGAATATGAGAGAAAAGGTGAAACGTTGAAGAGATGACGCTGGAGGCAGTTGCATTAGGGTTTGATGGCCTCCATGTCCCTCTCTAATCTTTCTTATGTATAAATTACACTAATGCCCTTGTGTATGTAAAAAGGATAGGAGTTCCCTATTGGCCCACAAACAAGATGTAACAAAAGGAACTAATTTGAAATATATTGTTAACACTTCCCCTCAAGCCAGAGCATATGCCTAGCTTGGAACAAGTCATCTAAATCTGATCATGAGAGTTTGGTGAACATATCAGCCAACTAATCCTTCAACTTTACATATGGAGTAGATATTTGCTTTCTCAGTACTTTTTGTCGAAAAAATGGCAATCCACTTCAATATGTTCTACTCTCTCATGAAATGCTAAGTCTCTAGCTATATAGATGGTTGCTTGATTTTTACATAACATCTTCATCGGCTTTGTAACTGTGAGTCCCATCGCTTCTATCAATGTCTTCAACCACATTAACTCACATGTAATGTGAGCCACGGCCCTATATTCAACCTCTACACTATACTAGCTACAACATTCTGTTTCTTACTTTTCCATGTTACCAAATTACATCCAACTAAAGTACAATAAATTGTATTAGAGCTTCTATCTTTTGTATCCTGTTGTATCGGCATCAGAATAGCTTTCAATGCTGAATGGCCATTTTGCTTGTAGATGAGCCCTCGACCTGGAGCCCCCTTAAGATATCTCAAGATTCTTTGCCTGCTTCCTATCGTGGTGTCTTGGGAGAATGTGTGTGCTCACTTTTTATTGGTCAACTCTGATGAATCAATCATGAGCCCCTGCATGAGACTGTAGGTCACGGGTCTTGTTGGGTTGATTTGAGAAGATAGTCAAGGATCACGGTTATTGGGTCACTTTTCTTGACCCATTGGTACTGATTCACTTTTAGAATTTTTTTTTCAAATATTTGTGATTTTAGAAATTATTTGGAATTTTAAAATCTTTTCAACAGTGAAAAACCCTTAAAAGGGCGTTCTAGAATTTATAGAATTGTAGAGGGGTTAGGAGGAACGCATGTGGGGGCCCTTGGATCCAATCCTTACAAGTGGACCACACCTAAATGTGTGGGATGTGGAGCCCATGGGGCCCACATGTGACACAGAGGTGGACGTCTCCCTTTTCTTGAAATTCTAGTTTAAATTTGAAATGTTTTTTTTGAAGGGAGACCTTATGGAAATCTTTGGAAAAGATTGTGTGACCTTATTTCATGGGAGCAAAGAATATTTATGTTTTGAAATATTATCTCAATTTTTTATTTTGACCAAATATTTTGAATTGAATTCCTACAATCTTTATAAATTCTAGTCAATATAAACTATGGTTTTATGATTGGTCTTATCTTAGGTTGACTAGAAGTGGATATGGGTTAGATTCGGAGGATAAGGTTTCTAGATTCCTTCTTAAATCATGATGGCTAATTCATGTGATGAGTCAGATTTGTTTCTCTCACACTTCAAAAATTACCTAGGAGTCATGTGACGAAGATGAATTCTAAATTAATTAGGCATTACCTAGTTACACTTGAAAGCTATAAATAGAGGGTAGATCCCTCATTCTCACCACATGAAATTCCTAGCGTCTCTCTCTCATTCTCTCTCCTCCATTCCTCTCTCTCTCTCTTCTCTCCCCTCTCTAGTCCCAAAGGGTGGCACGCCCCTCCCCAGGGAATTTGGGGCAACATGCCACCCATAGATTAGATAGAGGGCCATGCTTACCTAAAAGGACCAAGGGGGGTGCCACTTGTGGCTTGCCTTAGAAAGGTCAAAAAGGGTTTAAGAGAATCCCTAGTTTGTTTTATGCTCTCAAACCCTTGATCTGAAAAAGATATTTCCTTAAGGAGCTTCCCAATTCAGATAGTTCAGTAGGGCCAATAGGATCAGAGTGCACCCTCAGTCAGGTAATCTGGTGTGGGTTGTACCAAGTAATAGGGGCTGACTTTAGGCAAACACAAGTACGTCTTCCCGGCTGTTCTAAGTTTATTTTGAGTCATAATTATTCAATTTATTGCTAGTCTCCAGGAGCATTATTTATATTAGAGTTTATAGTTAAAGCTTGTATTCAATCCTGGATTTGGTCATATTTATTTGGCAGTAAAAATAGAATATCCTTAGTTGTATTTAGGGTTTTATTTATTGTTTACAATATTGTTTTGTGGCACTTCTAAGTGGAATTCAGATATATTAATAAAAAAAAGAGAAATTATCTTATTTTACTCCCTTGAATTTCACGTAACCGCTTCTTTCAACTTGCCGAGAACTCCAAATAACTCTCCTTGATCCATCAATAATTTAGTACTTGGATTCGTAGGCATATCAATTGGCTCAGTGCCCAGGTTCACGATTGAGCATCGTTGTTTCTGACAACAAATCTATTACATACTTCCTTTGAGAAAGACTATATTGTATTTAAAAGGTGATATTTCCAAGAAAATAGCGTACATGTCCCAAATTCTTTTTTCTAAACCTATTGTCACAGAGACCCCTCAATTTATTAATCCTTTGTTGATCACTCACTATAATGGCATTGCCATCAACATAAACCACTAAGACAATTATACCTGCGAATTATTTCTGAATAAATGCTGAATGATCCACATGGCTTCCTTGAAACACATACGCCATGAAAATTTCACTAGACTTGTCAACCCATGCGTGTGGGGAGTGCTTCATGCCATAAATGACTTTCTTCAACTTGCATACCTTGTCTAACTCCCTTGAGCAACTACGTTGGTAGTTGCTCCATATATAGGGGTGGCAATGGGGTGCGTCCGGTCTGGGTCAACCTGGACCTGGACCCGACCCGAATCCAACTCAGTGTTGGGTTTATGTGGCCATTAAAGGCCTTATGAGAGCTTGTATAAATATTTCATATAGTGAAACATAAACTTAATGGTAATGTGGTCCTCATGTGGACCATATTAGGCAAATACTATTTACTGATCTTGGACTTGGCTTGACGTGCTAGGCCAGTTGAGTTGGAAAACCCAAAGTCTCTGGGCATAGAGTTAAACCGATGAGGGTTCTGTGTGTCATCACTTGATGAGGTCGGAGTTGCCTAGATGAGTGAGCCGAGGGATTGTGTGGCCATTGTGTGTGATGGTTGGCTTTTAGAGATTGGGCCAAAGCCTCATCCCTGAACCATCATACGACATGTATATAGATAGTCGTATCGAGAAAGCAATCGACCTTTAACGGTGAAGCATGTACATGTGTGAGAGATTACCCTTGTGCACCATAGAGCTGTGGTTGCATCATGGTCTGCGGGACTATGGATTCGTCTCTAGGGGAGAACCTGTAGTCCATAGATTGGGATTACGTCCCCTAGCCTATGGGCTTACTTTGGTGGCCCAGTCATGAACCTTTGCAGTGGACTGTGGGTCATGGGAATAGCTGGGTCAGTTTGGGAAAACTAGTGTGTATCGTGGTCCACTGTTGAAGGTGAAGTGCTCCAGTATATTCATAATTCCTAGACCTATTCGAATCCGACTCTCATCAAAATTATTTAGTTTTAATTATTTTGATGTTATATGATTTTTAGATTTGATTATTTGAATTTTTTTTTGATTCTCTTGATATTTTTTTTTTACCATTTGGATTTATAATACAAGAGAAAATCAATTTTCAATGTTTCAAATAATAAAAGAGAAATAAATCTTGTTTATAAATATCTAAAAATCATTTATTAATTAACTTAATATATGGGGACCCACCATGAAAGGTGGGGGACTCATTATTATTTATTTAATAATAAATAACATGGAGAGTGTGAGGCCCACTTGAGGCCACCTAGGGTGGCCCGCCCCATACAAGGAGGGATGGCTTGCCATTTGGTCCAAGCCCCTTCATGCTTAGTTGGCTTTCTAATTTTGTTTTAAAGCCTTTTTGGTTTAGGAATCAAGATAATAAATTATGGTATGTTTGTGAATCAAGATATTTGACTATTTAAAGATTATATAATTATGGAATGATTATCCATAAAAAGAGAAAGTATGATTATATCTTTTTTTATTTGAATATTTGATGGGAATAGGTTTAGGAAATAGAGGATAAGGTTCTTGCACTTCTTTTGAATCTTGATGGTGGATCTAAGGAATGGATGACTCACATCTCTCACCCCACAAGTCTCCCTAGATCAATGGTCTAGATTTGATCTCATTAAAGATAACATACCCTAAGCATTAGAAAATCCATAAATGGGGGTCCCCCCTCCCCTAAATCTCTATGCCTCTTATCTGCTCTCTTCTCTCTCTAATCTCTCTCTACTCTCTCCTTCTCTCTGTAGGGGGCACGCCCCACTGAATTCTCTCTCTTTCTAATGTTCTCTTTGTCATAGATAGAAAGAAGAAGGGGGCACGCCCCACCTACGAGATCTCTCTCTCCCTCTCTCTCATCTCTCTAGGTTAAGCCAAGGGGGCTTAAGGAAGGCTAAGGCTTTGGGGCCTTAGCACTTTGGTTCAAGATAGTTCCATATTACATGCTGTATCTGTAATTATGTAAATGTTTAAGGGCAGTTATCTAATTGTATTTCCTAGTAGGATCTTTTGTCATTGCCACTCATAACTTCCAATGCTATACAATATGGCAATATCCTTCTAGACAAAATCATTACAAAATTACTTCATAGAAATGCGCAACTCACATAAGATATATCATTTACACATTTTTACATCTTTCCTGGATTTGCATAGCATGTGAAAGTGAAGAATATAGATGTATTACTTTTGAATCCATGGATTGCAAATTTGCAATACAATATGCTGCTACCAATTTCCCTAATTTATCCATCCATCAAGTGTCCAATGTATGCATGCCACTCATTTGTTAGCTGGTGAAACTTGAATTTTACATGTTGCCATCTGTTTGCTACTACTCATGCAGGCTTTGGACTCCAATTGATGGTGAGTTCGATGACTATATTGTGAATCCAAAGCCCAGCGGTTATCAGGTGATGGCTTATATGTTTTGTAACAACCGACATGATTTCAACTATTCCTTTCATTATTTCTTTTTCTCCTGTGAAAGATGTAAATCCTTCTATGATGACGTTCTTACTATTCCTTTCATGTTTAGAAGACATGTTTGACAAAGATCGCCATACTAAAGTATTTCTTTTTCTCCTGTGAAAGATGTAACTCCTTATATGATGACGTTCTTACTTGAACCCAATGGCTGTTAACTTACGGGAAACTTCTAAACTAACAAACAGACTACATACCCCTGATGTAGTGAAAAGAATGAGAAATTAATTGTAAATAATAACCAGGGAATCTGCAATACTGTTCCTCAGATTGAATGAATTCTACCATTATCCTAGAGAATGTGCATATATTGTACACACCTCACTTTTCAAATTTCAAATATGTGCTTAACTTGTTAAGTACATGGTGTTTCCATTGTGTTGCATTATGTAATGAGCTGGGTTTGACTTCCACAACAGATTTCATTATTTCAGAAATCTTCACATGAAAATTTTAAAAACTCCCTGGTTTTTCAGAGTTCACTGTCCAACTCGCTGAGTTAGCTCGCTATTGGTGGTGACCATGTTGGCTACCAAATTTGAGGTTTTGAAAGCTGCATGAAATTCTGGATTAACATGTGTGGCACCTGATTGTCTTGTTCCATTAAATAAGATTGGTCACTTTACAGGTTCCTGCCATGTCTCCATGAGGAAATTTAAATTGAAAAAAATTCTACACTAATAAACATGAAAGCCATTGCTGAAAACAAAGTTTCAAGATATTGGATTTGAATTTGTAGTAGTGTACACATTTGTATTCACAATATAAGACTTTCGAACGTAAATGAAATAGGAAAAAATTTTATGTTAAAAGGAAAAGGGTAATGCATTCTGGCATAAAAGCCGTACTTGACAAAGCTGGGAACATATTAGGAGAGCCACCGACATCAGAGTTTTGCTTGGAGCACTGGATCGTGACATGGTCATGATGCTAACAAGTCAACATAAAAATAATATGCATTTTCTGCATATTTTGGTCTCTATTTTTTTTGTACCAACCATCACGATTGCTTCTAGATGCTTACCCTGCGATGTATTACTCCTAAATCTGGATATGTCATGTCTTAAGTAATGTTTTTGTAGGTGATTCTGTCAAAAGAAGAAATAATGCCTCCCACCAATATCACATTTTGTGGTTATCTATAATCTTAATAAATTAAATGTTAAGGTATATCTATGTGAATCTCCTCTTTGTTGGTGCAGTCTCTCCACACTGCTGTGCGAGGTCCTGATAATGCACCTTTAGAAGTACAAATCAGAACACAGGTTACCAAACTCTTCAGCATGTAATTTTCTCTTTTTTTTTTGTTAATTTCAGTTGGTGATATTATCATGGAGCTCTTTTTTGAGATTTTGGGACTGATGTGTTATGGCTCTTTCCTTGGATAGCGTATGCATGAGTATGCAGAATTTGGACTGGCCGCTCACTGGCTTTACAAGGAAACTGCGAAAAAGGTGAGATGCACGAATCTTATTCCAGATTCCCTGCCAAATGGATCTTCAAGTCAATTGGAAAATTTGGAGCGTGGAACTGTGTTTCAAGGTGAAGAAGACCTCAAGTTCAGTTCTTTGAAAGTGGGACATCCAGTTCTTAGAGTCGAGGGTAGTCAATTGCTCGCTGCTATTATTGTCAGGTAAATTGGTTCTTCCCTATACATGCATATTTGAAGCATTCAATCATTTTTCACGAGCTTTAGTATTTGATAATTTTGGGTTTTACAGAGTAGATAAGGATGGAAAAGAGTTGCTTGTGGCTGTGAGCTTTGGCCTTGGGGCTTCTGAAGCAGTGGCCGATAGAAGATCCAGTTCACAAAACAAGAGATGGGAGGCATATGCAAAACTATATAAAAAGGTTGAATCTTCTATAGTTCTACTATTCTATTCTGTAATCCTCATTTCAGTTGCATATTTCCTGACAACTGTTACAATTCAGAAAATTGGTTGTGACCATTTTGTTTGGATGATATTCTTTAGGTACAAAATTTGCCATAAAACAAATAGCAAATGGGTCTTGGCTTTTTACGTATTCTTTTTTCAACACATTTTGTCACAACAATTTGTGGTTTTGGTTGCATAATGTGCCTACTAAGATGATTACCTTCTATTGGAATCTTTACTTTCTTCCATACTCTGGCTTTTATTATAGAGTTCAGTTTGGATGGTCAAGGTTCTGGTGACTTTGAACTTTGTAAGAGCGGGAGATCTCTTTCCCTCGCTTTCGAATCAGGTTTAGGGGATGTGCTTCCATTCTTGCATACAGCAGTCCCTTGCTTATCCATGTGCTAATGGTGTCTGTGATGAATGGGCATACGCGCAAGACGCTTGTATACATGTACACATTCATATATTTGTGTATGTTATCTTTGGTATTTGGAAAAATTGGTCTATAAATGACAAAGCAAATATTTGCGAGAGATATATGTAGTTACGAATATTCTGTTAGATATACTTGAGTATTATTGTATTTGATGGTTATAATTGTTTTTTATTTTGTTTAGGACTTATTGTCCTATGTCATTAAGAAAGGACAATATTATAATTAGGTCAACATATTAACAATTTACCATAAATAAAAGGTTTGTGCCTGTTTTTCTTAACCAACACACCACTCTCTTTCTTTTCTCTTCCCTTTCTCTCTCTAATGTCTCTTTCTCTCTCTTCTCTTTCTTCTTTCTTCTCTCTCCTACTACCGTCTAACATATTATTTCTACTTCTCTCCTTTTCTCTTCATTAATTTGCCCTAGATTATTTTCAACTTGATATTAGAATAAGGGTGGAGAGTTTATTTTTAGAAATTATTAAACAACAAACACAATAGGAACACAGTGGTAGAAGGAACCGTCGGCATCAATGAGGGCGGAGGTCATAGATACGTTCATAGGATTAAAATCGGAAGTGAAAGAAGCTTTGAAGAGGATGAAGATAGGAAAGACATTAAGATCAGATGGTATCCCAATAGAGGTTTGGAAGTGCATGGGGAGATCGACATTGACTGGTTGACTTGACCAAGTTGTTCAACAAGGTGTTGAGAATAAAGAAAATGGTAGATGAATAGAGGAAAAGTACTGCAGTATCTATTTACAAGAACAAATGAGACATACATAATTGTTCGAACTATTGAGGGAGCAAGCTTCCACACTATGAAGCTGTGGGAGAGAGTGATCGAGCAACGACTAAGGCATGAAGCTAGTGTATCAGAAAACCAATTTGATTTTATGCCAGGAAGGTCAACTATTGGGGCTATTTTCCTACTTAGACAGTTAATTCAGAAGTTCAGGGTGAAGGGAAAAAACCTCCACATATTTTTATTAATTCAGAGAAAGCTTATGACAAAGGGGCCGTCACTTGGTGTGACGATAAAAGGCTCGGGTAGCCAGCGAAAGAGTGCGGGTTCGAGTCCTGAGAGTGGCCACTTTATGCATAAGCCAAAGGTTAGGACTGTTTCTAGCCCACCCCTCCTAGGACCTTGCTTAGGCAGGACCAGCACCGGGTTACGGCCCTTAGAAAGCTTATGACAAAGTACCTCGATATTTAATTCGGGGTATGTTGTAAAGAAATGAGTCTCCAGATACTATATCGACTTGGTGGGAGATATATACGAGGGCGTGCATTGTGCAAACAACTAGTAGAGAGACGAATTTTAAATGAGAATAGGTCTACATTAGGCAGCGTTGAGCCCATACCTCTTTGTCTTAGTTATAGACGACTTAACGAGGCATGCACAAGATGAGGTACTGTGGCGTATGTTGTTCGTAGATGGCATAGTTTTGATTGATGAGAGCCAAAGCGGTGTCAACACACAATTAGAACTTTGGAGGGATGCTCTAGAATCTAAGGGTTTTAAATTTAGCCGGATTAAGACAAAGTATATAGAGTGCAAGTTTAGTAATAATCGCAATAGAGACGAAGAAATAGTTAAGATTGACGGCCAAGAAATACCAAAAAGATTGTACTTTCGATATCTTGGGTCGATAATCCAGAAAAATGGAGAGATTGAGAAAGATGCACATAGAATTAGAGCTGAATGGTCGAAGTGGAGATGTGCAATCAGAGTTTTATGTGATCGCTGCATACCAATGAAGTTGAAGGGCAAGTTTTATAAGGGGCCATTTGAGTACTTGAAAATCTATTACAGGAAAACATATTACAAGGAAATATGAGATTTACCATGTTTGGGTACATTTCAATCGTAAGAAAATGGAAATAAATTACACAAGATTTTCCCAAAATGCGTGAAATCTATTACACGCAAGGATGCCTGTGAAATCTATTACACGCTTAACGGGTAATCTATCTACGTGCATCTCTTACTAAAAAAAAATCCTCTATCTCCTGCCATTCTCCCTCTCTCTTGTGCACATCCATTCTCCCGCCATTCTCCCTCTCTTCTCTCTTACGTACATCCATTTCTTTGTCTCTCTAAACTCCACTTCTAAGTGTTTGCACATCTTGTGCACATCCATTTCTACACTCTCCTGCGTACATCCATTTCTACATCCTCTCTCATGTGCACATCCATTCTCCCTCTCTCCTGCGCATATTCATTTCTACTTTCTCTCTCTAAACTCCACTTATAAGTGTTGCACATCCATTTTTACACTCTCCTACACACATCCATTTCTACATCCTCTATCCCCAATTTGGGTGGTAGCTAAGCTAAATCTTTTGAAAACAAAAGGATTTTTTGATAAATTATATTTTATAATGATTTTTTTATAAATTATATTTGATAAATTATACTGATTACTAAATCTTTTGAAAAAAAAAGGATTCTTTTTTTTGGATTAGGGTTTAAATTGAGACAAAAAAGTGATAAATTATATTTTATTTAAATTATAATGATTAATCTTTTGGAAAAAAAATATGTTTTTGGATTAGGGTTTAGATATAGATAAAGAAGTGATAAACTACTTACAATATATTAGCTGTATTTTCTTTTTTCACATTGGCCTCCTTTAATATCTCAATCTAATTTTTAAAATAATTTACCATTTCACAATAATTTTTTTTTTAAAATACATCACCATTTACTATTTAAACTACAAATTAACGATATTTAAAGGTTGTGACTAAAATAGTTCACTCAATTCACACTATTTAGTTATTAT
Organism: Amborella trichopoda; assembly: GCF_054954075.1. Taxonomy (NCBI): domain Eukaryota; kingdom Viridiplantae; phylum Streptophyta; class Magnoliopsida; order Amborellales; family Amborellaceae; genus Amborella; species Amborella trichopoda. The sequence goes on along the minus strand of NC_142338.1, from coordinate 46,807,937 downwards.
TATTTGACGTCATGCTATCTATACATATGCATTTCAATATTAAATAGGAATGTCTACAAAGAGACCATTTATCTTTTGTGAATGGAGGTCACAATCATTCTCAAATATTAGATGTCAAATTGGATGGCTTGAGGTGAATCATGAAGTGAATTTTTTTTTTGAAATTTTGTATTTATTCATTGACAAAAACGATTGTGCGTACAAAAGATAAAAGGTCTCTTTGTATGCAATTCCATATTAAATCGCTATATCCAGTAAGAGCAAATTTAAGATGTAATGTAGACAATTCCATATTAAATCGTGTAAAGTAAGAGCAATGTATTTTCCTGGTTGCATCTAAATACTACCCAAACAGTAATAATCCCAGGTTCAATCTAACTAGTACCCAAACAATAACAATCCATTTGCATATAATGTATTACACAGTAATGTATTACGCCAGTAATATATTTCACAAACAATGTATTTTCAGGTATCCAAACGACCCTTAAGACAATTGTGAGACCTATTTTGCTTTATGGGGCTAAATGTTAGGCAGTCAAGAAATAACATACCCATAGCTGAGATGAGGATGTTGAGATGGATGAGTGACAATACAAGAAGGAGTAGAATCGAAATGAATACATTCGGGAGAACTTAGGTGTAGCTCCAATAGGCAATAAGATGAGAGAAAATAGACTTAGGTGGGCTGGCCATGTGCAGCATATACCCAATACAATACCTTTTAAGAAGTATGAGTTAATTCAAGTGGAAGGCTAAAAAGAGGCTAGCGGTAGGCCTAAAAGGACATGGCTGAAAGTAGTGTGAAAAAAATATGGGGGCTTATGGGCTCACTGAGGGTACGACTCTTTATAGAGCAGAATTGCGGACTAGGATTTGTGTAGCCGACCCCAAACAGTTGAGAAAAGGCTCTGTTGATGATAATGATGATGATGATTAGAGCAGGCTAAAGAATCGAAGATAAGGTGTGTGCAGATATGATCTAGGCTTGATGTCTTATGTATGATTAGATGACATCAACAATGGATGGTTAGGGATTTCCATTATGCCCTGAAACCTAGTTTTCCTAGCAATGATCGTAAATAGATTAGAGTTTGTGTACCCCAATCAAGAGAACATTGGTAGTATTTTTTTTTAATATTTTTCATAAGAAAAAGAAGTGTGATCAGATTTGAGGGTGTAACCAGATCTGTAAATCCTTTTGTTTATTTATTTGGGAAGAGAGCTGAGGGTGTAACCTATAACTAGATCTCAACCACAATAGACTCAACAACCGTCAAATATAGATGATTCTGGACTCCTAATTACCACAGTTAAATTTGATGGCACAAATTATTTAGAATGGACCATATCAGTTAGATTATTTCTTGTTGGAAGAAAAAATTGGGGTATATTGAAGGTCATATAGAAAAATTGACTCTCAAAGATCTAAGAAGGGCGAGGATCAAGCCCAGGTAAAGGGAGGTGGGTTGTATTAGGTAAGCAGCCAGCGTAAAACTTTGCCAAAAATTTTCATGAATCCTGAATCTATGTTATCTGCTAGCCGACTGAAATAGTTAGGAAAAGGCTATGATGATGATAAAAAAACCAAATCTCATGGATCTTAAATATGCAGATTAGGAGGTTGATGATATGGAAATTATAAATTGGTTATTGTATTTTATGCAACCTAATCTGAGTTGAACTTTTATGAACTGTAATACCTTTAACGAATTGTGGCATGTAGTTTCTAAGGCTTATTCCCAAAATAAAAGTATTGCAAAGATTTATGAACTAGAGCAATAAATCAATAATTTTAAACAATGACACTCTCAGTGAAAGATTATTATACTTGTTTTCATAGTTTTGGGGATTAAATAAGCCATTATCAGACATACAATGCTCAGCTTATACAAAAGAACAAAGAGATTAGAACAAAGGATGATTTTGAACTTTGGAGAGGAGTTAAAACAGAATATGAATTAATGAAGGAAAATGTTCTAGGTGGTGAGACTTTACCATCAGTTGGAACTATGTTCTCTCTTCTTCAGTGTGAGGAATCTCACCACAAGATAATGGTAGTGTGTATAGGTGAAACAAATAGTTCTGCTCTACTCTCAAGATCAAATGGTAATGAGGTAGAGAACGTGTCGGGAGTCTGCGTGGAGACCATGGTGGTGGACGCGGTCGTGGAAGCCCCACATTGGATGAGGACAAATTAGATGTAACTTTTGGGATCTGGTTGGACGCCCTAGACGTAACTTTTCTCAAGCAAATTGAGCAACAATTAGTGAAGATGCTGCTTTGCCATGCATGGGCAGCAAGATGCTCCTTCCTTTGGACATGAAGAAGAATTGGTGACCATCTAAAAGAGAGCTCCTTGATCTCAAGCTGCAAGTTTCCATTTGTTACCCTTCTTCCTCTAAATCTCATATTGCCCAATCAAGTATATCTGTAACAGCTCATCATGCCTCCATAAATTCTTCTAAAACCTTTAGGTTATTGACTTTGGAGCTACTGAATATATAACTGGTATGGGTGATCCATTTTCTACTTATATTCCTTGTTCTAATCAAGAATTTGTTAAAATCGTAGATGGTTCTCTTATTCCAAACAAGGGAAGGGGAATCATATTTGTTACTCCTCCTATTAACTTGTCCTCCACCTTGCATGTCCCCAATCTTTCTAGTAACCTGCTGTCAGTTAATAATCTCACCAAGACTTTAAACTGCAATATAACCTTTTTTTCCCTCCCATTGTGTCTTCCAAGACTTGATGATGGGGGAAGATATTTAGATGTGGTTGAGGATGGAGGATTGTACCTTTTAATGAATACAGATCGAGTCTTGGCTATTGCCGTCGCATCTTCCATTTATAATTAAGAGAGGGTGTATTTGTGGCACACCCATCTAGGTCATCCATTGTTTTTTACATTGCATTCTTTATTTCCTAAAATGTTCAAGTCTCTGAGTCAGCTACAATTTTAGTGTGACATTTGTGAGTTGTCAAAACATTGTAGAACTTCATTTTTAATCAGTATTGATAAAAAGAGTGATATTCCTTTCTCTCTTATATGCTTTTATGTGTGGGGTCCTTCTCCATTTACCTCTATGCTTGGTTTTCGTTTCTTTGTTACATTTGTGGAAGATTGTTCTAGATTAACAACTATTTATCTAATGGAAAACAAAGATGAAGTTGCTAATCTATTTCAAGTTTATCACAGAATGGTTAAAACTCAATATGATAAAGTCTTATGTTTTGACAATAGGGGTATGTGTCAAACCAACTAAGAGATTAATTGATTGACCAAGGGATTGAGTTCCAAACAAAGTGTCAGTACACACCTCAACATAATAGTATTCTGAGAGGAAAAAAAATAGGCACTTATTGGAAGTCACCCGAGCCCACATGCTTGGAATGAAGGTCCCAAAGTTTTTTGGTTTGAGGCAATTCTCAGTGCAGTCTTTTTAATAAATTGTATATGCCCTCTTGTATTTTTTAGGGAAAATCTCCTACTAAAATTATTTATCGTAACTCTCCCTAGTTTCATGTACTTGCCAAAGGGTTTGGTTGTGTATGTTTTGTCTACATCCTTAGTCCAAAGAGGGACAATCTTGATGCCAATGTTCAAGAAGTTATAGGCCTAGGCGATGAGGGGTCTGGGCAGCCTAGGCGCTATGGTGGGCGCTCAGACCCAAAGGCGACTAGTGCTGTTTTTTTTTAAAAAACAGTTGGACCCCCCACACCTCCCCCCATTTATTGTATATAAAATTGTATTTTTTTTTTATTTAATAAGCAAGTTTTATATATGATATATTGTTAAGATGCCGAAAACACAGATCAGGCTTATCCAAACATAAACATTTAAAAGACATTAGACTGTCAATAATTATAACTCAAAAGCAACATTAAATGATAAAATCAACTCGAGATGTCCTTTAAATCTCGCAAATCACAAGTCACTCACAAGTCCCAAAAGTTTCAAAAGTCATTAAAAAAAAGTCACATCCGACCAATGAAGTCCATAAACTACAAAAAATCTCCTTCACCCCACAAATATGATGAACTCAATTATGAGCTTGAGTTTCATCATCACTAGCAACACGAGGTCGACATTCGACATGCTGTCCACCTGAATCTGATGATGAAGCCAAGCCATCCTCATTAGAGTCATCCTCCTCCTCCACATAGAAACCTTCTTCTCTTGTCTCCTTTGAGTCTACATCCTCCTCTTCCTCCAAGATCGTCGTCTTCCTCCTCGTCTGCGCTTTTTTCTTCCCCTTCCCCTTTCACAAGTATGGGGTCTACAATTTGAAACCGTTTTAGATGACGCTTCTTCAACGTTTGATTGTACTGAACGAAAGGAAGGTCATTCAGTCTCTTTTGCTCGAGTCTATTTCTCTTCTTTGTATGTATTTGTTTCATAATATACCATTTCCATATTACAAATCTTTATTTTTTTAAAAAAGTGTCGATATAGTTATTTTCATAATTTGATAGGAGATGAGGCTGAGGGTAAATAGAATATTCACCATCTCGAAGGTGTTGAAGTTGTGCTCGCCCGACGATGTACAAGTCAAGTTCAATATCTGTTACACCTTCTTTTGCAAGTTGGGGGCAGTTTGTCCATGGTTAGCCCACCAAGAGGCTATAATATATTTAACAATAAAAATAACTAGAGTACATATATCTATGTAAATTTAGAATTTAGAAAATTGAAATGTCAAATACATCTTCAACTTACATGGATATATCTTTGTCCTTTTCCTAACTGCCATGTCCAACCCAAGTGTCCCAATTGAATAACGGTATAAGTCAAGTTGCATGGACACTTTGTCGTGGACATCTAAGTTGGGGTGGAGCCTCACATTGCACTTGTTGAATGCGACCATGATAGAATCCCTTCTCTCTATCTCAGGATCTATATTGAAATAAGCAAGGTTGAGAAAATACCCTGCTAAGTTTAGGGGTCTCTCCAATTGCATATCCCACTTGGCATCAACAATTTTCAAGCTGGGGCCATATCTTTTGTCATCTTGCTTTAAGTTATGCTTGATTTCTTCTCTAGCAACCTCCATTGCTTTGAAAATATGCCCCATTGCCGGTTCCCTTTTGCTATCAATGAGGCAAAGTACATTCACAAGTGACTCAAAAATATCAAGGCAAAAGTTAACCCCACTCCAAAACTTGGTTGACATAATAATGTCATAACCTTTTTTCCCTTGGCCTTCGTAGACCACTTGCTCCCCTTCTATGCATTAGATACAAACATGGTTCGAAGCTTGTCCTTTTGTTGATTCAAAGACTCTAGAGACAAGAATGTGGCAATCCTGGTGACCCTCGGCCTCACCAAGTCAGTCTCACTTGTAAATTCCCTCATCATCGCCAAAACATGGGTGTGGCTATAAATGAAAACTGTTATGGCTTTGTGTTTTTCTAATATCTCATGCACCGTTTTCTTTTCACCAATCTTTTCAAGCATGAGATCTAATGATCTATACAATGAGCCGTGCAAGGCGTCCAAAAAATGTGCGGCTTCGAGGTTTCCAACATTCTAACAACTACCATATTGGCCCTAGCCATATCTGTGACAACCGACACAATGTAATCCGCCTCTACCTCTTCAATGCATTGGTTCACAATACCATATATGAAGGTTGCATCATGAATCTTATTGGATGCATCAATGGACTTTAAAAGGACAGTTCCCATGGGGCAATTAACCAATAAGTTCATGACACTCCTAGACCTCCTATCAGTCCACATATTTATCATAATTAGTCACTCGACATTTGCCCCAAGTATCCTTGTGTCTTCAGGTAGTCATGTGTTAATTCCACCTCTTTCCTCAACAAAGGCCCCTTGAGCTCATAACGTGTAGGAGGCCTATATCCCGGGCCGAAATGTCCCATTGCCTCAAACATAGCAATGAAGCTCTTTAAAGTGGCAGTGTTAAATGGTAGACTCGCTTGAAAGTACCGTCTAGCAACATATTGATTCACCTTTTCTCTCTCTTTTGGTTCTTTAGAGTGCTATCTAAAGTAGTCATTACTGGTTCGCGAACCACCACAATGGGATTGGGTTGCAGGAAGAATGTATCAAGGGGCCCTCTTCTTTGAAATTTCTTATGCCAAATGGTAACAGGTCTACTTATGGAGGGTCCTTCCTCTTCTTCTTCATCATATTCCGGTATGCCACTGATGTTTATGCCGCTCCTCATGTCTTCAAATCCCTTCTTGACCTGTTGTTTCTTCTGGACCCCTTGTACGTTCTCCAACATCTCTTTCCTGAGCTCAGTAGGAACTTGATTACATGACGCCACTTCCACTTTTATGCCGGCCAAATGCTTTTTCACTATATTAATGCCAACAATGTATTCTTTTTTGCAAAACTTGCAACCTACTCTATTCTTGTCACTAGGTCCCAATATGCATATGTTCAACCTGGATCAGGTTGTCTACTTGAAGCCGAGGAAGACATTTCACCTACATCGTTTATCAATCAAGTCTCAACTTAACACCTAAGCCTGAAAATTACACAAAAACGAGGTCAAACTTGAAAAAATTAGAAATGGTCATCTAAAAAATTACAAATGAGAAATGACATAAAAATAGTAGAGACATTGACCCTTTAATATATTGGGTTTTTATTAAGCCAAAAAATAAATCTAGGTAAAACATACAAATCAAAATTACAATGATATAACACAAAATAAAAAAAAAAGTATCACACATGCAATTATTTAATAAGCATTAAGAAAATATTAAACTAACTAATAAAAAAATTTGTTTAATAAGCAATTAAGCATTAATGGTTTAAGTCGAAAAAACATATTACACATGCAATTAATTAATAAGCATTAAGCAATTATTGAACTAACTAATAAAAAACTTATGGTTTATGAATCATAAATCGAAACTAAAAAACAACCAAATTCATGTATAAAACTAAAAAAAGAAGTAAAAGACAATATTGATTCGGTTTGGGAGCAATGGACTTTTTTATTTAATTGTTTTCCCAAAGACCCAAACTACATATCAAAATGGGAAAATAATAATCCAAATAGACAAATAACATATCGAAAGTATATCACAAAGTATAAAAAAAAATTACAAATAGCAAATTATAACATCATTAGACATTAAGGGAAAAAAATACAAAGCTTAATGAAAACTATTGAAATATACCTTCTTGAAGTGTACTCGATTTCAGGTCAAACCGAAATGTTTGAGATCCCAAATCTCCTCTTTTACAACTCCTATAAGCCTCAAAAAGATCGGGTTATCCTTTAATATCGTGACTATTTGAGGATTTCGAAAAAAAATTCTACCTCTCAATAAATCTTTAAATCTAGGTTTTTTTCAAGATGTTTCTCACTCTAAAGTTTACTAAAATTATTTTTGAGGGCAAGAATGGCTCCCCAAACCTTATCCCCCCTTTTAAGGAGGTAAAATTACTTTTTTTGCTCTCTCCCGAAAAAAATGTCCCGCCAATGTCGTAGGTGGTGCCTAGGCGCTAGCCTTTTACACCGCTTACGCTTAGGGGGGCTCCTTTTTTTTTGTCTAATACAGCCCGCCTTGACCACGCCTAGGCATTTTTTGAAAAAGTCCGCCTAGGCGGCCGGGCAGCCAACTTTTTGAACATTGCTTGATGCTTAAGTGTCAAGTGTGTTTTTCTAGCATGTCCATCTCATCAAAAGGGATTCAAGTGTACTGATCTTATTAACAAAGTTTACTATGTTTCCATGGATGTTATTTCCTTTTAATATGTTCCCTACTTCTCATCTACTGGTCATGTGTTCTCTCTTCAAGGGAGCAATAAGATCCATCTTAGTGAAGATAGCACATTAGTGGTTTCCCTTCTTGTTCTTACACCACTTTTATTTGAAGAGAATGGTGTACACCCAAAAAAAAGAGCTAAAGACATATATCAGGAGAAAGAATATGGCACAACCTGAAGTTCTAAACAATTATACCCTGAATGCCAACCCGGAATCAGGAATTGGTCTTGACTCAGGTGATTCTTTCACCTTCTCAAATAGTTCTAATTTGGACTAGCCGATTGTTGTATACATGGGTGAGCGTTCTTGTACTTAGGATCCTATAGGGAACTTTGTATATTATAATTTAGTGTCCTCTTCTAATCGTGCCTTCATACCAGCACTGTCTTCTATTTGAATACCTTCCCATGTCGTAGAGGCACTTTCACAACCTCAATGGAAGGCTGCCATGGGTGATGAGATGCGACCACTTGAGCAAAATAATGCGAGGCAATCACCAGCCTTCCTAAAGGGAAGAAGGTTGTTGGATGTCGGTAGGTAGTCACTGTGAAGTACAAAGCTCATGGTGCCCTTGAATGGTGTAAGGTTAGATTGGTTGCAAAAACCTTCACTCAGACTCCTGCCATAAACTACTACCACCAAGACGCTTTTGCTCCTGTAGCCAAGTTTAACATTGTGAGGATCATTCTTTCTCTAGCAGCTAATATGTCTTGGCCTCTCCACTAATTAGATGTAAAGAATGCATTCTTGCATGGGGATATTCAAGAAAAAATCTATATGGCCATGCATCCAGATTTTTAGATTACGGAGGAGACAAGAAAGGTGTGCAAGTTAAAGAATGCGATTTATGGACGTAAATAGTCTCTTAGAGCATGGTATGAAAGGTTTAGTAATGCACTGCTGAAATTTGGGTTTAAAAGAAGTCAAGCTGATCATACGCTCTTTGTAAAGAAGAATAGTGCTGGGATTACAACCCTTATAGTGTATGTTGATAATATTGTTGTGACAAGGAACAATGTGAAGGACGATGAGGATCTTAAATCATGTCTAAGCAAGTGTTCGATATCGCAGGTTTAGTTTACTTTAAGTATTTTTTAGGAATTGAAATGGCAAGATCAAAAAAAGAGATAGCCACCTCCTAGAGAAAATGTGTGCTGGACAACAAACTGGGATATTGGGATCTAGACTAGTTGATACTCCTCTCGAAGTTAATCATAAACTTCATGAAGAAAGGGGAGAGTTACTTGAAGATCCTAAACTATATCAATAAAGAGTGGGCAAGTTTATGTACCTCATGATCACACGACCAAGCATCTCTTATGGGGTTATTGTGGTCAACAAATATATGCATGCACCACGTAGACCACATCTTAATGTAGTATATCAAATATTGAGAGATCTCAAGTCTGCTCTAGGGAGGGATATTTTCTCTGATCAATGGCATTTTGAGGTTACTATTTACACTGATGCTGGATGCCAAATTGAAAGGAGATCCACAACTGGCTATTGCACCTTTGTTTTAGGAAATCTGGTTTCTTTGAAAAGCAAAAAATAAAATGTAGTGGCAAGATCAAGTGTTGAAGCAAAATCCAAGGCTATGGTTCATGGTACATGTGAAGTAATGCGACTCAAAAGTGTTCTATTTAATTTGGGGTTTAAAGTTAAGCGTCCCATAACTTTGCACTGTGACAATGAAGTTACAATTCATATCTCTGAGATTCTTGTATTTCATGAAGGGAGAAAACAATTGAAGCAAATTATCACATCATTGGAGAGAATCTGCTGCCAAGATCATTCATAATCATCATGGGAAGTTTAAGATCAACTTGTAGATATCTTTACTAAAGTTGTTGGATGAGATAGACTACAAGATGTCACAAGCAAGATGGGCATGATTGATATCTATGCACCAGCTTGTGGGGAAGTGCTGGAAATAATTAAGTATTCTTGTATTTGATGGGTATAATTGTCTTTTATTTTGTTTAGGACATATATGTCCTATTTCATTAAGAAAAGGCACTATTGTAGTCTCTCTCTTTAACATCTCTTTCTCTCTCTTCTTCTCTTTCTCTTTATGCTCTTTCTCTCTTACTACTCTAACATCTTACTTCTACTTCTCTCCTTTCTCTTCTTTAATTTGCCCTAGATTTTTTTCATCTTATTTAAGAACTCTAAAAATCAATACTACCTGCATACAGTGTTCCAAAAAGCGCTAGGCATTGCCAAGGCGGCCATGGGGGCCGTTGCCGCCCAACGCTTAGGCAGGCGCCCAAGTTCAACAAGGGGGCAGAGCTTGTCCAGGGAATCCCATTTTAGGTCTAAAATTTGAATGAAAAATGCATATTTAGGCATTTTTTATACATTTTTATGTGGAATCATGCCAAATCCGAACCAAAGCACTATGCTACTATCAAAAACACACAGCCCATAACCAATCAACCTAACCATAATCCATAACTGTAACCTTAATCCATAGTTCCATACCATTCCATTCTGTATTTCCATACACATGATCTGTAATCCATAGTAACCAAACCAAAGTAAATTCGTACGCTCCATAGGCTTACTTCATACTATACATATTTAACGCAAATATGAGTATATTACGATAACACATTAACACGTCATAAAATATTAAAATCTCATGATCCAAACCAAAGTACTAGCACAACCAGAATACGATACAGTCACAATCCATAATCCATAGTCCATATCATCACATAATCCATACACATAAGTATCTTTTCCACATTAATACCTTATACAACTTTTATCATTTGGATTTGGGTTCTAACCATACTTCCAACCTGGATCACCACATCTAGTGCAACCTGAACAAGATATCGAAATAACAAAAAAAATCTCAAATTGGAAGATTTTTTACTAACCTTTATACTCAATCTTCAATGTTTAAGACGTTTGCTAATCTCAAAAGCTCTATAATAACCCTCTAATAAGCTTCTTAAATGGATAAAATTGGATCCAGAACAAAATGATTACGTTTGGATCAATTTTCGGAAGTGTCGAATTCGAAGTTGAATCCAACCAAGTTTGAGGTTTGAAGAAAATTTTGAGTTCTTTTTGGTGTTTTTAGAGGAAAAAATGATAGTAGGGGTTCAGAAACAACCCCCCCCCCCCCTCCTATTTTCTTTTAATTTTGGGGGGAAATTATTGGAAATGCCCCCACCTGAGGGGCGTTTCCCCTTAGGCGGGCACAGTCCCTGGGCACCGGCCTAGGGGTAGAACACTGGGAACCCGCCTAGCAGGGTACCTGGGTGGACGTCCAAGACACCCTACCTAGAATGACCCCCCAGGCCTAGGCAAGTTGCTGAGGTCCCCTTGGCTCTGGGCCGCTTTTTAGAACATTGGCTGCCTGATTTATATGAATTTGGCTATGTTGTGCTTGCAGGTATCTGATCAATGGTGGTTTGCACCAGGACATGGAGACTGGTGTACATGCTTAGAAAAGTATGTCCTATGTCGAGATGGAATATATCATAAGGTATAGACACGCAAGAGATTTTTTTGAAGCAATATCTATGTTGTTTAATTTATTTCAGACAAAAAGGCTGTAGAATTGACTCAGGCACTTGCTTTATGCAAGTGCTATTAGCATCTCATGTTACAGATTTCATTTACATTATGTTGACGTCACTTCTATGTGCCATCAGGGTGGGTAGAAATGAAGTTGTATACTGTTCTATGTGAGTTCTAAGCATGCTCTGATTCTGGCCACCACTCACTATGTATTATAGCATACCAAATTCCCTGTTCTCAATATTTTAATCCATTAATATAACTAAGTTCAGATGCTATTATAGTTTTAGAGAATTGCATGTTTTGATGTCTACTAAATTTTAACATTATTGTCTTATACTTTTGTAGCAAGATCAGTTCCAACGCTCACTACCAACCTTCATTCAGATCATTGAATTTACTGCCCAAGAGGAAGCTGAGTATTGGAAAGTTGTCTCTGATGTTTTTGAAGGAAAACAAATCTCTTCTGCGCCATGTGATTCAAACTACTCTGAGAAGCTCAGCAAAGTGTCTCCTGCTGCACCCCTAGAGGCTAGCATAAATAACAAGGTTGGTTCACTGTGAATAGTTTATGGATGTATTTGAACTACATACTACAGCAAAAACCACATGCTTCAGAGTATTTTAGGTTGTGCCTGAAATGATTTCACCTTGATTATTTCCATTGTTTCAAAACTAAAATGAAAAGGTTTTTATAAGGCGTTAACCTTATGCTATAAAAGTCAAGTGAAAATCCATTTGAAAGGTTGTTCAGATATTGAAAGACCTTACAGCTTGATCATCTCGACCTTGAGATGGGACTTCAAGTCCTAAAAATAGTGTGCATTGTAACATATTATCCAGACCGTCTATTTTCAAATTTTAAGTATTTATGGATCCCCTCGATCTATGCCATTTGGACTTTGAATTTCATAATTAGGAGTGAATATATATTTTTCGTTTGTTGTAAGGATTTTCGGCACTGAAACTGCATTTAGCAAGATTTAGAGGATCGCCCTGCTTTGGTTGTTTAAGGATGATGACACGTTATACAAACTGCATCCAGAATAAAATATTTTACAGAACAGATTAGTTTCGAGCAGAACATAAACACTCAACCTCACATGAAATTTTAACCAAGGAGAAAAAAAGTTACAATAACGTAGGTCCTATACTCGATGAATTTCTCAACATATGATATGGGGGAAAGGTTTGACTTCATTTTGATTCACTAGTTATCTTTTCATTTAACATTGATGGATTTTAACAAGGAGGCGCTTAGATATTTTATGTCAACAGCCCCAATTGAAGAATATGTTTACCTCTCTTGCTTTCTAGGGGTTGAGATTACTCACTCACATCTCCATTAGAGCACAGTATATGCGAGATTTCATATGCAAGGCTCGGTTTACTGTGGATGAAGTCGGGATGCACCTTCAGAGCTGAATTTTAACTAATAGAAGAGAATTAGAGACTTTACCTTGATATTTTCTTGTACAAGTTCCTAGTAGTTGGATTTTTGCATTTGACTATCACAAGGCTAGGTATTTCCTATGCAGTTTAGGGAATGAGTCAGGTTGTTCAGTCAGGCAAGAGACAACAGGGTTATCACGAGGCTAGGTATTTGCTATGCAGTTTAGGGGATGTGTCAGGTTGTTCAGTCAGGCAAGATACAATAGGGTATCACGAGTCTAGGTATTTCCTATGCAGTTTAGGGGATGTGTCAGGTTGTTCAGTCAGGTAAGAGACCGTAGGGTCGTGGGTCTTCTCACTTTAGGATTTGGAAGCTCCAAAAGTTTGAATTCAAGTGAAATACCTTACAGTATTCATCATGTCAATTCTGGTTTTCTGAAGTCCCCTAAATCCTTCATTTGTTAGTTGTACTTTTTATATCTATAGACCTAGTGAGCCTTTGCTGTTCCAACTGGTTTAAACCTGCAAATAGCAATGACACATGCAACTTGTCTATCTCGACATCCAGTCTGATGTGGGTGGGTGAGTCGGTGGGTTTGGGGGGGAAAGGGGGTGGTCAATACTAGGCACCCATCATTTTAATTTTCCACCCAATTCTTTCCACTGCTGTGGGATGGATTACTGCAAACTTGTCAGCTCGACTAGGCTATTTTAGCGTCAACATCGAGTCTGGTCTTTTTAAGAATCGTTTAGCACAACTGAGGTGGTGTATAAATTGCAAGGGGCTGCCCCTTTCAAACCCCTTCACTGGTTTAACACACACACACACACACACACAGTTATTCTAATGGCCTTAATCAATGCTGCAAGGTGCATCTGTTAAGAACTATGCTCCAGTGGGAGGAGGAATTGCGCCATGAAGTGGGTTTCGAAGTTGCAAAGCGGGTCCAATACCCCAACGCACAATCCAACTCTATAGTGCTCGGTGAGGTGGCCATCGTGTGCTGGCCCCATGGGGAAATCATGCGAATGAGATCAGGGAGCACTGCTGCGGATGCTGCAAGAAGGGTAGGAAGAGAGGGAAAATTTGTGCTTGTTAATGGCCAACTAGCTCTCCCTCATACTGAGCTAAAAGATGGTGATATAGTGGAAGTTAGAATGTAGCTTCAACCTTGATTCTTCTGCGAATTAGGGCTAAATGAGCTCCAATAAAGAAAAGTGCAAGAAATGTTAATTGATCGAGAAGGGGGTCCTCTCTTTATGTAAGTAGCAGTTTAAGAAATGGGTCGTGGCTAATCTGACAGGAAGAAGATCCATGTATACATTTTCTAGTGTATTCTTTACGGCATTGTTATTCTGTAAGCTTCTTCCCCATGTAAATACAATGAAATAATTATAAGGTTGGTTTGAGAGAGGGGCTATCTGTTACTCTCTCCATTTGCCAATGACCAGTAACACTGAGTTTTGGCATTTTAGTAACTTCCATGTATACATTGTACAGTATATTCTTGATGTAATCTTTCTTTCCCCATTGGACAAATAACAATTGATGCGAGACTATGCACTATTTGTAGCTATTTGTGTAAACACAATCTCTTCCCGTTGTACCAAACTGCAAATGAGTACTTTTGTGAGTACTTTTGTGAGTTTATGTATTATATATCGCTTCGTAGTTTGCATGGTGCTCAAGCCTTTTTTTTTTTTAGGGAGAATAGGATAATACTTTGAACATGTCTTACTAAAAGTATTATCTAATTATATAACGTTTGTATTTTTAATCTTTAAAGGCCATGGGAGCATATGAATATAATAAATAATACTGGCTTGTGTACTTTAGTGGGAGCTTATGTTGGTTGACTAGCCCAGGGTTGATGGTTTATAGTCTGGTTCATGTCCAAAACCCTTCCTTTGGGTATAGGCATTACTATTGCGCGATTCCTAGAGGGTCAGCCTTTGTTAAGGCTGGAGATGCCTAGGGATGCTGTAAGTCTAGCTTGTGAGAGTGAAGGTTGAATCCTCAACAAACTCGCATGACATATGTATATGACGGCTGCATTCTGGGTAGCAACCCTATAGAGGGATACGTATACATATGCATAGAGAGAGTCCCCTTGTACTATTGTGATATATACATGTTGCTCTTAGGGGAAACCTGTAATCCACATTATAGGACAATGGTTCCACTATTTAGTGGTCAGCATTGACGAGACAATCATGAACCTACAAATGACTGCGGCTTATGGGTCTTGATTGATCTTGGTATGGGTAGAATGCCTTGACAGTAATTTTTCTTGACCTATTTATAACAATCCACTTTTTGAGGTATTTTTTAATGTTTTTTTTTTTTTTTCTCTTTTTTTAAGAACTTTAGAAATATTGTTTTCCTTCTTGTGATTTTTGGATGTTTTAGAGTTTTGAATTGTTTTAAATAAACAAAACACCTAAAAGGTTTTTTCTATAATTTTTCTAATTAGGGGTGTTTTTTTAAGTTTGTCCTACATGTAAGGGGACCCACGTGGGGTCTAATGGCCCAGCCCTACATGTGTAGGATCCACTTGGTGTGGGATGTGGGGCCCACAAGAGCCATAACCCCACATAGTGGGATGCCCATGTTTCCCAGTATTTTTTGGGAACCTTGGAGTCCAAAGGATTTTGGAAAATAGTTTGTTAGTTCCAAAAATTTGGAAATTACTTGGGGAAATATTTTGTGAGAATATTTTATGGAATCTAGAAAATATTTTGATCAAGACTCCTTTTGATTTTTGGATTTGAGGAGTTCTAAATAAATTAGGAGATATTTTGGGTTCAAGAAGAAGTCCATATTTGGGCACCCAAATCTCAGACTTGGGCAAACTAGGAGCTATAGGTTTTTGATTGGTTGAAGAAATCTAGATGGATTAGAAATAGATACGGGTTAAAAGATTTAGGGGATAAAGTTTCTAAATTCATCTCTAAATCAGGATGGTTGATTTCAGGGATGGATAACTCAAATTTATTTGTCTCACCTTACATATTATTTGGCAATCTGAAGGTCGTATTGAATTTTTATTTGATTGGAATACCAATGGCCCGTTGATGCCTATATAAGGAGGGAAACCCTCATTCTCCAAACAGCTTTTTCTCAAACCTCTCTCTCCTCTCTGCCAACCCTCTATTCTATCTAGCTCTCTCTCTCTCGTCTAAGTGGTACGAGGCACCACCTAATATAGAGAAGAAGCGGACATGCCCAGCCTTAGTTTGGGTTAGGGGAGGTGCCACTCAGTGGCATGCGTCAAAGTTTAGAAGGGTATTAAGAAGCCCTAATTGTAGCTCATGCTCAGAGCCCCTAGCTTTTTGATAATGGAATTACAGAGGAGCTTCCTGATTTGGAGGATTCAACAAGACCTAAAAGGATTAAGCGCGGACTCAACAAGACCTAAAAGGATTAAGCGTGCCATGATATAGGTGATCGGCTGTGGGGTGTGTCAAGTCTTAAGCGGTAACCCTAGGCAAAAGGTTCAGCAAGTCTTCCCAGTTTATTTATTTATTAATTTTATTTTCAGTTCTTGATTCATATTTGTTTCAGAATTCCTAAATTAAGCTTGAGTTCAGTTCTTGAATAAAGTTTTATTTTTGGCAGTAAAATTTAAAGATTTTAGATTGTAGTAGGTAAATTTCTGCCTTGTATTGTGGCAATGGTAACTAGTAAGTTCTAATTATTAATAAAGAAAAGAAAAATCTTTCTTTTAAGTTATACTTTGAAATTCTACATCACCACACCTTTCATATAAAGGAGTCAAATATTTGCTTGGTAGATCATAGAATCAATAATATCGATGATGTTATTTTTGTTGTCATTATCCGAGAGAAATATTCCTATGGGAGTCTTTTAAAAGCAATGTTCCTCCTTGCTTTTTGGCACCCATGTGGATTAGTTAAGGGGTAACCATCGATTACAGACATTATTTTTAAGAAGGGAGAAATTGCTATTGTTGTGAAACGAAGGTCCCTTTCTAAAAAAGTAAAACAAGATCTTTCTAAAAGCATTTTCTCATGATCTTCTTTGCAGTTTTTGAACCATGTCTGGCATAATATAGCTTTTTGTGTTTAACATTCAACGCAGAAGTGGGACGAAGCTATCTCTGATTCTCATTCTATATATACACTTCATCTCTCTTGCAAGTGGGTAAAGGTTATGTGAGCATTTCTTTGTGAATGTTAACTGAGACTTGTTACAGTAACTCTAGATAGATGTCATATTGCAGTACCTACCATTTTGACCACCAGACTACCTCTGCCTAGGGCCTAAAATCAGTAAAAAGTAAAAATTATTGTAGTATATTTTAAGAGGAGAGATTTGGAAATTCGAAAGAGCGGAGATATTGAATGGGCCTGTCGCGAATTCTGAAAGGACAAGGAAGCACAATGGGGACACAATGGTACTTTGCCCATGGTGGTAATGAAAACAAGTTAGATTAGAACATTTAACGATCAAAACACAAATAACATTTCTTTAGAAAATGGAAAGTATAACAATGTATGCAGTGCCTGTGTAATATATGATCCTCCGCATCGTCATCTCCAGTGGTTGGTCCAGATGAACTGCTCTTTCAGCTGAATGTGCTCTCGACGATGGCTAATCTCCACCATCTAATGTTTGAGATGGACAGTAACATTCACAATGGAGATGATTGCTACTATACATCATTGCATATAGGATATGATATGCTATCCTTTCTTGAAGGTATTCAAGATGTACGAGGCCTACAAAGCTTTTAGTTCTTGGCAGTTTAGTGACCATCAGCTCTGATAAATTCATTTTTTTATTACATCATGATAAATTCTAATGTGCCAACAAAATCCTAGTCAAATCAAAATTTTAAGCATCCTCTTATTATCACAATAATAAGAAGAACTGGTTTCTAATCAGAAAGCATAATTAGTGATTAGAATTTAGAATAACCATGTCACATGCTAAACATAGCTGTAAAATCTCAACCTTGGCATGTGGGAAGCAATATGCTAGGAATTGATTATGAATATGCAAGTTAAAGCTTGTTTTATTCTCAACTTTATAGTATATAATTTTTTGAAATATTTATATGAAACTGTCTACAACTTCAACTCATATTTAATAGTTTTAATAAAATATTTTTTACAAGGAATTTGGTCAATAATTTTAATAAAACAATATTTCATAATCAATGGTTGTAGCCCTCAGTGTGAATAACAAGAAAGAAGGAAGAGTTTTTATTTGAACTGTTGAAGCAATATTTTATATAACCAAATTGCTAAGGTTTAGTTATGATTTGCTTTCTTAACATCTTGAACCCAAGAGGCAGGGAATTGCAATAATTGATGAGCAGTAGTTTAGGAGATGCATGAGTGAGAGAGGGGCCAAAAGAGAGAGAGTGCAATATTTGATGAGCAGTGGATTAAAGGAGATGCATGAGAGAGAGTGGTCAAATGCGACGTTTGGTGAACAGTAGATTAAAGGAGATTCAAGAGGGAAAGAGAGAGCAAATGCTCAAATCATGGTGAGCAATAGATTAATGGAAATGGCCCTTGATAAAATAGAGCGGTGGACCAGATACGTGTAACCGATCTTAAATAGTTGCAAAAAAATTATGATGATGAGTAGATTAAAGAAGATATAAACGGGTAATATCCGTGTTCTATGTAGCGCCACTGTGCCCCTACACCCTCCATTAATTTGATATAAACTTTGGATAAAAAATGAAATTTGTGAACCAAATAGAAACTGTGGGTCCTATGATTTTGGGGGCATTTTTTGGGAGAATCAATTACAGTCCATGTCCTTCCATGTGTTTTTGCCTTTAAGGTTTCAACTCTTGAGTTGCCTTATTCATCCTCCCTGAACGGGTGGGAGGAGACATTCCTGGGCCTAGGGGTGCAAGCCCATAGGGTCCAAAACTGGACTTGGAAAAGCTTACACGGGCTTGGGCCTAGGATTCAAGCCCCAAGCATTAAGGCCCAGGTGCAACCCTCTTTATAAAAGCCAAACCCGGGCTAGGCCTGCCAGCTCGGTTGTATTAAGATCCCACTCAAAACCCAGCTGGAATAATAACATATGAGTACCAACAAATATTTGTGGGATTGAGTCCATTATTTTGTTCAATAAATGAGGAATATACCAAAATTATGTAATTTAAATGTAAATTATATTATGCAAATTAGATAAGGATGAAGTTCTTACAAAGCTTAGGTTTTAAACATAAACCCTCATCTCAAATCCTCGTCTAAAAAGCACTTTTGGCAACCAAAATCTCTAAAATGACTCTAAATCATTTTCCAAAACCGACAATAAAATTTGAAACTTCAATAATGATACAGATCTTGCGGATCTATGACAGTTATTTTTAGGGCAAAATGATGGTCTAGATAAGTAGTTCCAATATACATTATTTTTAGAGCTTGAAATTCTAAATTTTTTTACAACCATAATGTTCAAGCTGAGATGATCTATGTAATGGTTTTCTAGTGCTTGAGTTACAATTTTCGATAAGTCATGAGGTGGGGTTTTACTTTATTTGACAGGGCTGCAACCCTATCAAACTATTTTCCATTAGATAAAAGGGTGTAGTTTATATAAGGTGCACACCTTAACAATCAAAGTAAGGTACACCAATAAATTCAGATGAAAGATGCAATTTCTATACCAGAAACCTAATTATGAAATTTAAAGTTGAAAAAATTGTATAAATCGAGCATATACAAAAACACTTAGAAAATCTTAAAAATAGATTGTCCAAATAATGTGTAACAAAATATACTTTTTTTAGGACCGAAAATCTTATATATATATATATATGGAAAAGTCTTTCTAACGCCTATAGGCGAAAATGAATAGCAATTTCGCCTACCCTCATCATCGTCCAAATTTCATCGAGCGGAATGCGGGTCCTTTAATAATTTACTTTTGAAATAAAATTTGATCTTAATTTTTAAGAAATATATAATCTTTACCATGAGTATTATTAATTTGTATAAATAAATAAATTTTAAAAACTAAAAATCATATTTTTTGAAAAAATATTTGAAGAACTTTTTCTTTGAAGGACCATCATTTATGGGACTCGGTTTTGATGGACGGTGTAGATCGCCAAGCCTGCATAGTAATAGGCACTGGCTTGCACGCACCAAACAATTTTCCTTTTTTTATTTGAATTTACTCGTGTAGTGTAAACGCTCAAAGTTTCAATTTCGGAAGACGTGAAAGTATAGTTTTCCCGCATATGTCATTTCCTAACCCTTCATATTTATAAGGATGGGTTTCTATGAGTCCGCCGGCCCCATTCTAAAATCCATTTTAAAGAAAGATTTTTTATCTAATGCTTTGATAGATGGGTGCAGTTTACATACGGATGCATCCGTAGGTGTAGAGGTAAGGTAGATTTTCAAATTTTATCATGATATATAATTTTGATGTAAAATGTTCTTAGGATTATCTCAAAATATATTTTTGTATCTAATTATAAAATTTTAAATTTTAAAATCAAGTAGATTTATAAACATATGAAAATCTTGAAAATGGACAGTGTAGATAATATGTTGTAAAGTGCACTATTTTTCAAACTTAAAATCTTTTTATTTTTCATAGTCATATGTCTCGATGTCGAGATGATCAATCAAAGGGTTTTTTAACATTAAAACTACCTTTTTCGATGGATTTTTGAGGGGCATCCGTAGTTCTACATCCTTATATAAACTTTTTCCTTGATAGATTCATCATCTAGGCCAATGTGATCATGAAAAATATAATTTTTTTGGTAGTTTTTGTACATTGTCCATGTGTTATTTATAGAAGAAACCCTTTATAAAACGTCCATTTTAATTTGTGAGAAAACTTTTCCCTTAGATAAAGTGATTGTACACCAGTCCTGTGTATAGTATATACTAATTTTGCGTAGAGAACAAAAACCTAGAGTATGTTCTAGACACAAACTGGCTATCCACCATTCTTCTTATCAATCGATAGTGGAGATGAGCTGTTTTTTTCCTGACAGGCTTCTCAGCCCATAATAAAACTCATCTCCACCGTCCATTGATAAGAATGGAGATGGCTATCTATGTGTACCATAGTGTACCCAATATATAAAGAAAATTTGATTCATGAGGAACATTTGCCGTCCCCAACATTTATCTTAAAGATGGATGAAAATAGGTGCTCAATCTAAAAAAGGAAAAGTTTGTATAGAGCCGAAGTTCTATACATTTGAATTTGAGCCTACCCCAAAATTTTCACTAGAAGATTTTGTTTTGATGCTCAAATATCTTCAAATTGGCCATCTCGACATCAAGATGCATGGACATGAGAAAAAAATGGATTTCAAGTTTTGAAAGTAGTGTATTTTGTAACACAATTTTGGACCGTCAATTTTTAAGATTTTCAAGTTTTCATAGATCTGTCAATCTACACTATTTTTGAAGCTTCAAACTTTATAAATAAATATAAAAATATATCTTAAGGTCATCACAAAGATTTTCAATATTAAAACCATATTTATAGACACTACTTGAAGGTAAGCTCTAATTTGATTGTTTAGAGGCCAGGCTCTATACAAACCGCACCCATCTAACAATAATTAAAACTAATGGTCCAAATCAGCGTTTTAAAAAATGCCGAGTCGAACCGGACTCGCCCGGTTCGACTCGGAAATAGTGAAAAAGGAACCGGATCGCCCCGAAAATCGGAAATCGTCCGGTTCTAGAGAGAACCGGACGATTCTGTACAGTGAATCGCCGATTCACTGTACGGAATCGGCGAGTCCGAACAGTGAATCGGCGATTCCGTACGGTTTTTTTTTTTTTTTTTTTTTTTTTTTTTTTTTTGGTAATCCATGATAGATTTTTTTTGTAATCCATGATCGAATTTTTTGGTTTTTTGTAACCCATAATAGAATTTTTTGTAATCCATGATCGAAATGTTTGTTTTCTTTTCTTGTAATCCATGATCGATTTTTTTGTTTTTTTTTTTTTTTTTGTAACCCATGATAGAATTTTTTGTAATCCATGATCGAATGTTTTGTAATATATGATCGAAATGTTTGTTTTTTTTTTGTAATCCATGATTGAAATGTTTGTTTGTTTTTTTTTAATCCATGATTGAATTTTTTGTTTTTTGCTTTTTTTGTAACCCATGATAGAGTTTTTTGTAATCCATGATTGAATTTTTTGTAATCCATGATCGAACTATTTTTTTCTTTTTTTGTAATCCACGATTGAATTTTTTGTTTTTTTTGTTTGTTTTTTTTTGTAATCCATGATCGAATTTTATGTAATCCATGATCGAATTTTATGTAATCCATGATTGAATTTTTTGAAAATTTGTGATTTTTTTTGTTTAATCCATGATCGAGTTTTTTTTTGTAATCCATGATAGAATTTTTTGAAAATTTGTGATTTTTTTTTTAATCCATGATAGATTTTTTTGAAAATTTGTTTTTTTTTTTTTTTAATCCATATTATTCAAAGAGAAAACGAGAGAGATGATGATTCCGAGGCCACCCTATCCCAACCATATTATTCACATATCGAGTCCCAACAGCAACAGTGTAGGGATGAGCACAAAATACTGTAAATTAAATGCTGAACGGCGGTTCATGCAGGGAAAGAACATATCAATATTTGCATATTCATTCAAAAACATGAAAATTCTTAATGGAGTACCCTCATTTTTTATTGAATTCCTAAAAACCAATATTTATAATGAATTTTAATAATTTTTTCGGATTTTTTTGAAGCTTTATTCTGACCGATTCACCCGATTCCGATCCGGATCGCCGATTCGCCGATCCGGATCGCCGATTCGCCGATCCGGATCGGTTTTTGAAAAGCCCGATCCGGGTCACCGATCCAGTTTTTAAACCATTGGTCCAAATGTTTTCTTAATAGAAGTATTATTTTTAATTTTAAAATTTATTTATTTATTTTAGATCTCCATGTTAAATATTACATGTCTTTAAAAATTAAGTCTAAAAGTCCATCTCGATGATAGATTTTTAAGAAGTAACTCATTTCTACATGGACTCATAGAAACCGTGTTCTTATTTAAATACCGAAAACCACGTGGTTTCAATTTCAAGAGATTGGTTGAAAGGGGCAAAGCAGCTGAGAAAGAGAAATCACATGATTTTACAGGTGGTTTAGGAAGAGAGAGAAACCTACAGGTTTCAAAGGAGAACTAGAGAGAGAAAGTGGTGAGTGTTGGTTGCAGCACGTGTTGTTAGACTGGTGGATGCTTCAACCTAATGACTCATCCAAAAAATAAGGAAAATTTTTATATAAGGGTGAGACTCTAAAAAATCAAATTAAGACGCATCTCAAAAATCCAAAATATCTTCGGAACGACTAAGTCAACTTCAGGATCTATGGATATGACAAAAAATAGTTTTCGGGCTTGGTAGTACTGCATCTTGCAATGCATTTTATAGACCATTGATTTTTATGTGTTCATAAATCTACTCGATCTACAATATTTTTTAAGTTTAAAATTTTATAGTTATATATGAAAAATAAATTTTCAGGCCATCACAAAAATATCCAGTACATAAACAACATCTTTCGACACTATTCAAAAGTGCGCTTTACTTCGATTATTTAGAACATCAACCTTATATAAACCACACCCAAAAATGCAAAAAGGAAAAATCAAATCAAGAAAAAACAAATTTATATAGCGGTAATATAGTCCTTTTCTAGCAACCTTAAAATAAGGACATGGTTTTTTTGAGTCCATGTACAAACGATTGGACTCTTTAAAATCTATTTTTAGGATGGATTTTCGGATCCAATTTTTAAGGAGATGTAATCTCTAACACGAAGATCATGAACATAAAAAAATAAATAAATTTTAAGAAACAAAAATAATGATTTTATGAAAAAACACATTCTGAGCGTTAGTTTGGATTGTTTTGAGATGGGCCATCTATTTACATTCATATTTAAGATAGATACTTTTTACCTTGAAACCGCATATTGTAGAAATGCTGTCCGGCTTCCTGTAATATCACACTGATGGGATGAGCAGTCGAAAACGTCGCCTTCATTGATTCCAATTCCAACTCAAATTTTCCATTTCACTGGTGCGATGGACACATCCAATCAATCTCTCTCTCTCTCTCCAGGCTCTCTTCAAGGTCCAAACTTTTCAGTAGTGGCTCCCTAACAAAGCCATGAAAGCAACATCTCTCTCTCTCTCTCTCTCTCTCTAATGAAGAAACGAAAGCAACATCTCTCTCTCTCTAAAGAAGCAATGAAGGCAACATGTCTCTCTCTCTAACGAAGCAAAGAAAGCAACATCTCTCTCTCTCTCTCTCTCAACACGTAGACATTTACATTAAATTTTCCATGTCTCTTGTGGTTCCCAAAGGTGAAGGCATCTCTCTCTCTCTCTCTCTCTAAGTTTTGCACATACAATACAACACGCCATCCTCAAGTCAATATAATGCAAGAACGCAATAATGGAGTGAGGGGATGGTGAAGTTGTGGCCTTTTAATTTGGTCCATCCATTTTCAAATTTAAAATATAGAACAGTGGCTACACCACGTTTGTTATTCTACCTAGGTTTGTGCTATAAATGACTTTCATTGCCTGCATTTTTAATATAATGATATCCCCTTCTTTCTTTTCCACCCAATGTCGTTGATAATGATAAATTTCATATCTTTAATTTCTTACTAAGTGAATTGTCAAATTTTAAAATATTAAAATTTAATTCCTTTAATTTCTTATTAAGTGAAATGTCAAATTTTAAAATATTTAATTTTAGAAAGACATTTGATGTAATGGAAGAATGACATTAGTCCAATGTGGGAAAAAAGAAAGACAAGGACCCTCTTTAACTACTGAGGTATGGGCAAGCAGGCTTGGATGCAAGTTGGAAAGCTTCCTATTAAATATTTGAGCATACAATTTCGGTGATGTAAATAAAAAAGTAAAATTTTTATATTTTATTAGTATTTATTATATTTTATTAGTATTTTAAAAAAAAAAAATTTATATAAGGATGCCTCTAAAAAATTCATCGGAAAAGGTAGTTTTAATGTTAAAAAACCCTTTGATTGATCATCTCAACATCAAGATGTATGACTATAAAAAATAAAAATATTTTAAATCTCAAAAATAGTGCATTTTACAACATATTATATATACCGTCAATTTTCAAGATTTTCATATATTTATAGATCTACTTGATTTTAACCATTTTTGAAATTTAAAATTTCATAATTAGATATAAAAATAGATTTTGAGATAATCCTAAGAACAATTTACATCAAAATTATATACCATGATAAAATTTGAAGGTGCACTTTATCTCTATACCTACGGATGCATATGTATGCAAACTGCACCCATTAAAAAATATGTTACTTGAAGTTTTAGTTTTCTTTAGAGTTATTCTTGTCTTTTTTAGTTATAAATATTAAAAGGGTAGAATTTATTTGCAAAGATGGTGATTGTAGAATAAAGAAAGTGTTTTAATATTGTAAAAAGATCTTAGGGTGGACTCCCTTGTAGATCCAGAGAGAGAGTATAATCTTTAAACTTTTAATTTTTATTTTTATTTTTTCTGCATTAGTTGGTATCAAATGATACAAATAAAAAATAATTTTTTATTTTATATTTTTTTAGGACTTAGAAAATATGTTATTTGTATTTTTAGTTTTCATTAAGGTTATTTTTACCTTTTTTAGTTGTAGAGATTTAAAGGATAGAATTGGAAGTTTAAAGCTTTTCTTCTTTCTTTTTTTTTTTATTTTTTATTTTTAAGATAGATATTGATAGGGATTAACATGTTTGGGTTGGTTGGGATATGTCAGATTATTTTAAAAGATAAGGGAGAGATATAGTTTAGTTTTTTTTATTTTTGTTTGGTTAGTATTTAAAATGAAGATGTTGTAGAATAAAGAAACAATTTGATCTAATCAAAATACCTTGGGGTAGACTCCCTTGCGGTACAATCTATCAACTTATAGTTTTATTTTTTGATCTTTTTGGTCTATTATTCTTTCCCTACATCACTATGGGATCCAGTTATACAAAGATTCACATTTAAACTGGATCTTTGACAGGCGTAATACATTTCTTTGGTGGGGAAGCATAATACTTTGAAAAATCAACCCATCCCAATTTGCATATTTATTACACATCATTGTTGGTCCTTATAAGTTAAGTAACTGGAAAGTTAGAAAATCTGATGAAGTCTTTCTTTGGGGTGGGCCAAAGAATGTGAACAAGTACCATCCGATTGGTTGGGAGAAGGTTTGCACACCAAAAAAAAAAAAAAAGGAAGTGGATTAGGTATCAGAAACCATGAATGATAGGGGACTCTCAAAATGCCATTAGTTGGTGCTTTAGAAATAAAAAAATTGCCGTGGAAACTAAGGTCGATTTCGAGGGGAGAAAATTAACTTTATAGGTCCCTTTGAAGTTTCTTTCAATCATATTTACAGAGAAGCTAACTTGGAGGCTGACTCTCAAAATGCTATTAATTGGTTCTTTAGAAATAAAAAATTGCCGTGGAAACCAAGGTCGATTTCGAGGGGAGAAAATTAACTTCATAGGTCCCTTTCAAGTTTCTTTCAATCATATTTATAGAGAAGCTAACTTGGAGGCTGATTAGTTAGCCAAGGAGGGGGTTTCTCATTTGGTGTTAGAAATTTTTGGTGAACATTCGTAATTTGATATTCTTTACAATGTATGCCATTTTTATTTTTATTTTTTGATAATTCAGTAGGGAAGATAGACCCATGCTCCTTTTTTTAAATAGATTAGGGAGCTAGCTCTTTTTCAAAAAAAAAATGTCATTAGGTGGTGTTAGCATGATTGGAAACCACAACGTGATAACTAGGTATTCGAAATATTGGTCAAAGAAAAAGGGGATCATTTAGATGTCATTTCTCCTCTCAAAGTCTACAGGAAATTCTCTAATATTTTTTTTTGTTTTTTTGATGGACTTCAAGGAGAGGATAGCACAAGTTATCCATCCTACGTTGACAGTGGATGGTTGAGGGAAGTGCTCGGATAATATTTGAAAAAAAAATGGTTGGTTTGGGTCGAAGGAACCAAAACCAGGGTTGCTTCTATCAAGGGGAGTAGGTTTATAGAGGGGTTGGTTTGGGTCTGCGTCCACCTCGACTTGTGTAGGTCCTAGCTGGATGTGGACCTGATTTGTGGGGTCGGGTGGGATCCGGATCTACAAAAAAATGTAAGATGCAGTTTCTATAAAGCTTAGGCCTTATGGAAAATAACTAAAGCCTCACCGTAAATTCTCGTTTGAAAAACACTTAGGGCTTGATAAATCTCTATGATAGCTCTAAAATCAATTTTTACCTCTTATTAATAAATTTGCGGCCCAAAATATGGTACAGAACTTGAGATCAGTGAGCACTATGGTCTAGATAATGTGTTATAATATGCACAATTTTTAGAGCTTGAAATATATATTTTTTTAGCACAATCATAATGGTCGATGTCAAGTTGATCGATTTGAGGTTTTCCGATGCCAAAACTATGAGGTTTGGGATGAAGTTTTACTTTTTTTAAAAAAAAATTGATAGGCGGCAGCCTTATCAAAAAAAAATTCCTATAAAATGTAGTATAAATATTCTAAAGTATATGTAAACTAACGATATTTATAATATGTCAAAAGATACTATGTTCACGAAGGAGTATATTGTCCATTTAGTCCCTCAGGTAAAATCTCATCTAGGATTAATTTTAGGACCCAAAATTTTGGTGATGTAACATCTGCAATGGACAGATTTACCTTAATAAAAACAATTTCTAATTGCACCCTTTATACATTTGAAAAATATAATGCCTCAATATTAAATAAAGGCCATCCGATTTTTGGAGGGGTGAGATCGAAGTATGAGAAAACTCAAAAAAATTTCTACGAGAATAATCAACTAGTGATTCTTAAGTGGTTTCGAGAATTCCAGATGGAAAAAATCCACCCAAGTAGGTCTTCCAACCAACAGAATAGTTGTAACAATGCTACAACACGGTGTACAAGTTCATATATAATAGGGAAAATTATAAAACTACCCATCTGAGATCAAGTATTTAATATTGTACCATACTCTCTGATTTAATTTCAGAGTACCCAGAAAAACACACATGATCGTGAATTGGAATATTTTCAAAACTATAAAATGCTAATTAATGCATCTCTTATAGTATTTTGAAAAATTTTCGTATATAATATCAATGTGTATAATTTATTGGGTCTAGTCGACCAAAGCTTTACTATATCTAATTAAACCGATTGCCACCTCTAAGGGCACATTTGTTTTTCTTGTATATATATATATAATATTTAATATAATATAATATATTTATATATAATAAATAATACAATATATAGTATAATAATAATAAATAATATACTATAATATATTTATATAATATATAGTATAATAATATAAATATTACATGTAATATATGTTTAATATGATAATTATATTATATATAATATAATAATATATTATTTTTATATATTATTTCTAATATAATAATATAAATATTATATTTTATATATTTATTTATGTAATTTATATTATATAGTATATATTGATTATATATTATATGTAATATATAATGTTACTATATATTTGTATTATGTTATATATATATATATATATATATATATATATATATATATATATATATATATATATATATATATATATATATATATATATATATATATATAATATTAATATAATATATTTATACTAAGACCCTGTTTCTATGAGGGCACGCCCGCATTTGTAGAAATGTAGGCCTCTAAATAATTCTATTTTTGAGATGGATTTTAAGACTTAATTTTTAAGGACATGTAATATCTAACATGGAGATCATGAATATGAAAAAATAAATAAATTTTAAAAACTAAAAATAATAATTTTAGTAAGAAAACATTTGAACCGTTAGTTTCCATTGTTTTTAGATAGAACACCTACTTGCATCCATATATAGGATGGATGCTTTACACTTTTCGGACCGATTAGGTAGAAATGCGGTCTAGCTTGCATGAAACAATTTTTCTTTATATTATACATAGTGAATAGTGATCAACAAAAAAGTTCTAAAAGATTAAGTTCCTAACCCCCTTATGAATTTATTCTTTCACTTTTTAAAAAGGAAAGGGAACTTTTATTGAAAGCTTAGTTTCCGAACTTTAGATTGAATATGTGCAACAAACAAAGAACTTTTTAAAAATTTAAAAGAATACTTTATGAAAAAATACTTTCAGAAAAACAAACACCCCCTAAAAGAGAAATAGAAGAAATTAAATTGGGATTTTTTGGAACATATTCACCGATGGTTAGGGATGGTTTGGGAAATAATAGGAGAATAATAATAGAAAAGACATGCCCAACTCTTGGATAGGAGAAGTCCATGTTGAACTTGGTTTCCTATTTATTTCTGCCGACTTTCTTGTGGCTAGGCAATACCTGTCTCTCTCTCTCTCTCTCTCTAAGAAACTCTTTGTCTCCGTCTCATATGTGTTGTAGAGTATGGAAAAAAACAGAGAGTTGGAGTTTCAAAAGGTTTGATGATAGGGATGTGATGCCCATCCTCTTTCACATTCATGAAAGATACCCAATCCAATCTACTATTTTTCCATATTAGAATATGTTAAGATAATTTAAAAACCAATGGAAAGATGATGCTATCACCCTCTTTCTACTTTTGAATTTACAAGAAAATTGTCCTTTTCCGGTTTTGAGTTATTGTACATGGAACCCGTGAAGCACATGACTCTTGCTACACAAAAGCTCTCTCCTCAGATTTGTCAGTTTATTCTTTTATCCTTTATATCTTTTTCTTTTTCTTTTCTTCTTTTCTTTTTGAGATTGAAAAGAAAGAGATATAATATAATGTGTGCATTATCAATGGGTGTGTTTTAAGTACTAGAAAGTTTTGTGATGGCTTAGAAATTTATCTTTATTTCTAATTATAAAGTTCAAAACTTCAAAATTAGTGTACAACGAGCGGACCTATGAAAATCTTGAAAATTGATAGTCCAAAAAGTGCGTTACAAAATGTGCTATTTCCAAAACTTGAAATCTTTTTTTTTCTCACATCCATAAGTCTTGAGGTTGATATCTTCAATTTGAGGATTTTCGGTATCGAAACAATCCTTTTTAGTGAATTTCTTGAGGTGAGCCTTAATTTGATTGTTGAGGGCCTCAACCTTACATAAACCTTTTCCTTATCAAATATCAATACGGGATTGTATACAATGAGACCATTTACCTCTAGTATAAGGGGGCAGTAATTACTTATATAACTATCTAATGTGAAATCTCATAGATTGGGTGTATCATGAAGGTCGAAAAAACTTCTCTTGTATATAATGGTCAAGTTTAATTGTTATCATCTTGTACCAAAGATAAATATTTTTTTTCTTTATTTATTGTAAAATTTTAGCAATCAGACATTAATAACCTTTTCCTTGGTAGTGGATATTAATAACAATCTTGTTGGAATTTCACCGCAAAAGCAAAACTACTCCATTGTGTACAAATTTCACCGCAAAAGCAAAACTACTCCATTGTGTGGTACACGTGTATCAAAAAGAATTTTGACCAATAATTTATTAATAAACAAAAATTACATCAAAGGATTACATCATTGGACAATAGAAATGAGGGTAATGTATATTTATGACACATATGACTGTACCATATGTATCGATGTATCTTAGGTTGGGGTGAGAGAGAGAGTTACACTATGTGGTGATGTTGAGCATTATATGAGTGATTTTTAAGTGTTGAGCACTATTATAAGTGATTTTTAAGAGCTTTTAATACTGGATCAAATCGGTTGGTCAGATAAGCCAGACTATTGACTAAACCCTAAGCCCTTTCCCACTCCTATGTGCTCTCAAAACAAGCGTGGGTCTTTTATCTCTTTTGTGAAATGGGCAAACGGTTTGAACCTAATTGGTCTCCTTGATGAAGTAATCAAGATTAGAATGGATTAGTTAGTTAGACCGTAAAACAATGTCTTGGCTAAGTTCAAACAAAAATCGAGTTTGGTTGAAATTGATCAAAACCGATGTTTAACCATTCAACTTTTCGTATAATAAGAGTGGGTTGGAGCCTTAGCATCGATGCATTAGATTGTACAATCTCAAACTCCACTCTCAACTTGCTAGGAGAATATTCATTTAACAAAACTTTTTGTATAATAAATTAG
Organism: Amborella trichopoda; assembly: GCF_054954075.1. Classification (NCBI taxonomy): domain Eukaryota; kingdom Viridiplantae; phylum Streptophyta; class Magnoliopsida; order Amborellales; family Amborellaceae; genus Amborella; species Amborella trichopoda. Next base: position 46,777,035 of record NC_142338.1, on the reverse strand, counting down.
ATATTTTTAAATAATTATTCCTTATTTTTATTATTAAATTTAATCAAGTCATTTTGACCGACAGACGTCTTTAGACTAAATCATACTCCGCATAAGTTCAATGTGTTGGGGTCCGGGTCTTATAAGGTTTTGCTCGTTTTCAATAGATAATTAAAATCTCACTTTTGTCATTATCGAAGAATCAAGAGGTAAAGATTATACAAAGATTGATGTGATTTACACCTTGACTTCTTGGTGTCCAATTTTTATATTAATTGGGGCAGACGAAGTGCACACGTCACCAACCAAGATCCAACTTACACGTGGCATATCCTTTGCGAGCTACAATACGAAAGGAATTAGGGTTTCCGCACCCCACAGTTGCATTTTACACAAGCGGTCAAAACCTTACCTATGCAAAGGCTGGCGCGAATTATTGTAGAGGATTTTATAATGGGTACGGTTTCAATAAGGTTGCAACCTTAATCATTTCTATTAAGGCGCACCTCCAAAAGTTTATTATAATCTAAAAGTTTTTAGAATTACCTAAAAGTGTTTTCATATTTAATTATAAAATTTTTTAACTCCAAAAATGGGTAAAATCACGTAGATTTATAAATATTTGATAATCTTAAAAATAAACGGTCTAGATAATGTGTTGCAAGATGCATTATTTTTACGACTTAAAATCTTTTTTTTTACATATTCATACATCTTGAGATGATCAATTAGTAGGTCTTTCAACATTAAAACAGCATTTTTCGATAGTTTTTTGAGGTACGTCTATACTTCTACATTTTAAGGTTGCAACCTTGTATAAACTTTTCCTTTTTATATTTTAAGGGATTGTATCTAATGAAACTATTTATCTTTAATGCATGGTGGTCACATGTCCTTAAAACTATTTGATGTGAAATTTGATAGCTTGGATGTGCCACAAAGTTTGAAAAACAAAAATTTGAAATTTAAGCTTGGTCAATGGAATAATTGTAGCCCCCCAATTTCTTATCGAATGGTCAAGATTAATGTGACCACCTTGTATCAAAGGTAAATGATCTCATTCTATATTTTCTTATATTTTAATTGGTGAATTAGATCTACCGTATGAGAAAAAGGTTTGTACAAGGCATTTTTTAGAATAAAATGAAGGTGCAAACTATCTAATTGATTAAAATTTTATAATCAAATATAAAAAAAAGTTGCGTCTTAGACAAATTTTGAAACCATCCTAGATATAAAAAAAATATTATGAAACCATCCTAAAAATTTTGGGTACCAAAATTGCACCTCAGGATAAAGTTTGGAAGTGTGCCTTCTTATAATTGTTTAAGGTTGGAACCTCATGCGGATCACACCCTATTTTTAAATATAGTGTCAAATTTTAAAATGGACAAATTTTTTATGAGTTGGCTGACCCATCTATTTATACGAGCCATCTCTCCGATATTCTATCTTAGTGATGCAATTTAGATCAAAAAATTATAGAGATTGGATATCTATACCATCATGAGTATGAATGCAAAAAATACACAAAGTAAAAATAAAAAATATTTTGTGATTTATTCTTAATAGACTATTAATTTTGGTTGGTGGAACCACCGCCTTTAACATCCATCTTTGAGATGGATGTACGTGCGTGAGGGGACGCACAAGCAGATGTGTGTCCCTTGGCGCACACATTTTTTCAAAATAATATTAAATGTATGATATTCAATTTGAATAGACATGTAAATTTACTTCAGTCTCAATCTTAATAATCTTAATTCTATAAATTTATGGGAAAGGTTTCTATACTTTCCCTACGGCATAGAAGATCTACGCTTCCCCTACCATCCAACAGTCCAATTTTGATCAAGAGAGCCACTCACCGTTTGATCTTAGATCGGACGTCTCAAAGTATTTTATTTTTAGTTTTTTTTATACAAATTGTATAAATATGAAATTTGGTATGTGCCATCTTTTCATTGGGGCGCACCTATAAAAAATATTAAAAAGAATTCAATCAAATATAATGACCAAAATACGCCTTGAAACTATCAGGGGTATTTTGATCATTTTATGTTATTGAAAAAAAAATTATATATTTTTTGCTAGTGCGAGTTTAATAGAGGATTGGACGTCCAATATTTGGTGTCAAAATAGTTTATAGAAAAAAATTAAAAATAAAATAGTGTAGAGACGTTACATTGTGATTGGAACAATCTTAGCCCTCCTTTCAGAATGGACGGTTGGATAAAGGGAAAGTATATAAGTTTGCTGTAAGAGAAGCATAGAAAGCTTACTCTAAATTTATTTACCCAAAAAAATAAAAATTCTATAAATCCTTGTCGTGTATAAACTCTCTCCTTCACCTAATATACTCCACCCATGATCGCGAAATTCACACGCTTTTCTCAATAATCTGCGTGGGACTGTTGTTGGCCATAATTCGTAGTCTTCGTATTACCACCCATGTGGGTGTGGACATCAAAATAAAGAGGTGATGAGTGCACACATTCTGTTAAAGGTAGACATTATTATCGTCAAAGTCTTTTTCTAACTAAGAGATCCATCATTTTGTTAGAGCAAAGGACTCAACGAGGCCATAAATCACTCTCCTAAAAGCAATTATGCAAGAAATAAAGATAAAATAATGAACAAGTTGTTTACCATTTTAGCTAGAAAATACAATATTAATGATTTGGTAGCAAGTTGTTTTTTGTAGTTAAAAATATAAAAAAATATGCAAAAGAAACTATTTAACAAAGTCACAATTGTACATGTTCATCACATTTTAAATCAAGTAGTTATGAGTATGTCATTGGTTAGACTCAAAATTTAAAAGTAAAAATAAAAAAATTTAAAAATCTGAGATACATCTTAAACCATCCAATTTGATATCTAATAGTAACAATTAGGACCTTATGTAGCGAAAAAAAAAATTTAATAGTATACAATTAAAATAATGCAAAATAACAAAAAGTGGGGTGGTAGGCCAATAGCCTGCATAGAACCGAAGTTTCCGATTAAGTTGTTGAGAACGTTGACCCTAAACTGCCTTCATTCAACTTAGTAGTTTGATACCTGTTTCCTGAATTTCTGTGATATTAATTACCGGTTTTTACTACCAACTCACGATTTTTGGGTTTAATGTTCAAAATATTAATAATGCTATAACTCCTTTTTGGTTATGGGATTTAGTGTTTCAACTTGGAAATATCATGTGTCCTGGACTTGTGGACCCTAACGCCCTATTTAGTATTTACTCAACCTAAAAGGCCCCACATAGAGATGTTCTAATTTTCAGAAAAGAAGAGAGAGACCAATGTACTTTTTAGAGAGAGAGAGAGTGAGAGATAGGAAATGGATGGTGGTTGTTCTATGTTCCATGGAGCTTCAGCTACATAGAGCTTCAAAGAGGACAACAAATAGTCACCCCACATCATAGTTGTGATGTGATTTTTATTCCCACTTACACCACCCCATTAACATATTAAAAAAAATAACTCTTAAATTATTTTTAAAAAACATATAGGGGCGTGTCTTCACCATTAAATTACCTATAAATAAATAAAATAAAATAAATGACAATGGATATGAAAAGAGAGAAAGAGAGAGCTTCAAAGGGAAATATTACTTAGCCACATGAGATAGAGAGAGAGAGTTAAATTGACTTACATAAGAGGGACACGAGAAATGAATGCGGATATATATATTGATTTTTATTATATATTATGAGACCGATTATTTTTTTTTGTACACAGATATCTTAGTCACTTTTAGTTATTAAATGTAAAATTTAATATATATAACAATATATTACAATATTTGTAAAAATTTTATCTTAGACTTTGTGTTCAAACAATGACACATCTTTAATAACTCGATTTCAAATCTAACAGTCAACGATAATAATGACATCCTTGTCTAAAATGTAAAAAGTCTCAAGCATGTTAGGCGTAAATTTTGAAAAAACCAAACACTTTATTTCATGAAAAATAATTTTATTCTCCAGCGGGATCAAAATGTACGTTATCTTCTCCCTCGCACAAAACTGTGGATGAGAGATTTTCATATGAATACCGCAGCAACCAACCTAATATAATTGAAATTAGGTGTTGCGACCTGCGTGAAAAATTAGATTGGAGAGACACATTCTTTATTTTTCTTTTCAAACTACTCTATTGATTTTAACGTGGATCCCCAAATTTAAAATTCAGAAAGTTTATCATAGTATGTTTGATAATTGAACTATTTAACATTTTACCCTTGTTTTGTTCTGATAAATTTCGGGATTCATTTTGATGTGTTCAGGATTCATTTGATGTGTCATTCGACGGGCTATTTCAAATTGTGAAATTTATCAAAATATACCCAGTTTTTAATAATTTAATAGTTTACCCATTTATTGCAACGGTCACATGAATATTCATTGGTAATTTGAAATTAAACCAAAGAGATGAATAAACTATTAAACAGTTGTTCTCTTAAGGGCATTTTGATAAATTTAAAATTTGATCAATGGGCAATCCGAAATTGGATTAAAAATATAGGTTAATCAATTTTTTTTCAACTAATTGTATCAGCTACACAAACTATGATCAACAATTCTCCTCCATTAAGAGTTGTATCCGGCGAAATAATAAATCCTCGTATCAACAAATATATAAGTAAGATATCAAAAAGTTAAAACCACCGTTTAAACTTGACAAGTTTTCTTTTAAAAGAAAAAAAATCCACCAGGGTGGGTCTTTTCCCCGAGTGAACAACTGTACATTCTGCTCCCGCCGGATCACATTCGTAAATAGATGCTCCAAATCCCACATCCGGAGTATCGCTGCGGGTCTTTAAAAAGTAGGGAGGAAAAATCAGCTGGAAATAGGAGAATCACAGTTGCTTCCTGTCGGCTCATGGACTGACACGCTTTCCTTTGTCTTTAATGAGGGGGAGAAGTGAAGTGTCAACTGTCAAATCGTTGGCAATTTTTGACGCTTCAACGCCTTCTCTTGTGACACTCTGCGTCCACAACACGTCATCAAATTAATCGCAGTTTAATCAAACGTGGAGTCCGCGGGCCCACCTTCCATGTGGATTAATCATCGAATAAAAATTGTTTTTTTTAAGAGAAAAAGGAGAAATAATTGAGAATCGGGTCTTTTAACGACGTGACGTAGATCGGTGCCTTTGTCTTCAATTTTGGAAGATAAAGTATTGATGATAAAAAAGGAATAAAATAAATGGCAGACACATAACGTGGCCAGGGGCTTTGACTCGGTAAATGCAAAATTTCAACAAAAACAAAATGCCATTCTTGTCTTTGTCGCAATTTAGGGTTTGCTCTATAAATCGTAGTGCGACATTTTATTATACTAAGAATTATAATTTGTGTGAGGTTATAAGTCTTTTTATTTATTGTTTTATTACTTCCAGCCATGTTATTTTATGTATGTCTTTGTTCTTTTCTAGCTTTTCACTTAAACCATCTCGTACTTTTTATTGATTGTTGTACTAACATGCGTTAATCATAGTCGGCCCACTAAGTTTTCTTTTTCTTATCTTATCGTCTATTAAAGCTATACTTAGGTTCTCCCCAATGTATTCGTTTCGAATTCTTGTCACTCGTCCATCTCAATATCTTCATCTTTGCTACACTTATCCCATAGGTATGTTGTTTCTTGACCGACTAGTATTTTGCCTTATAAAACAAAGCTGGTATCATAGTTGTCCTATAGAACTTTCTCTTGAGTTTCATTGGTATGCAGCTATCAATTAAAACTATGGTTGTATATCTCCACTTCATCCATCAAGCTCGAATTCTATATGCGATTAAAAAAAAAGAATATATATAATAAAAAAAATTAAGTATGACAGTAAAAAAAAAAAAAAGTAAAATCCAAAAAATAGAAATATACATATAATAATAGATATTCAAGAGAACATGAGCATAAATTTCTTTTTTTATTTTAGATAAATTTTAGCGAAATGTATTGAAACTATGCATATGCATCATCCAATTACCAGGAATGATATACATCATAGTTTTTAAAACCAGATAGACTTGGACCAGTCAAATTGTTGTAGGTGCCTTCACGAGTCTGACCCAAGTTAAAAATTAGGTTAACTTGGGCATTTTGACCAGTCGGACCAATGAGTTTTAATCGATTTTTATCAATACTTTATTTTAAAAAAAATTTAAAATCTAATCTGATAAGTTCAACCAGTGATTGGACCAAATTTAACTAGGCCAAATCTCTTACCAGTTTAATATCATTGGGAATATCAATGAAATTTATACCTTCGAAAATTACGTATCTTAATTTTTTAATGCAATTTGCACCATTTAATTACACTAGATAGTACAAATTATAAAGTCTACATTATTTTTTGATACGTCAAGGCCAAGATTTATTTTGGTCCGTACTCTTGTATTCCCTACCAGAGAACTTTCTCGTGCAAATAATTGTTGGATGAAATATCGATACAAAATGCTGTTATTTATTGTGTGGACAACGACCTATTTCATAGAACATCACATGTATGCCATGAAAATATCAAATGGTCAAGGTTTGTCCATTTTTATTTGTAACGTGCCACGTAATTTCAAACCCCACATAGCATAGGGGAGGCATTATGTATCAAATTTTTTCAAATTAATTAATACTCTTTTGAAATTTCCTAATTTCTTTTATGGTAAAATTAAGTATTCATTGTTATTTTCTTAGTACTTGGGTAAGGAATAAATATAGTTCATCACTTTATTGATAAGACTTCTCCCCAATAAAAGACAAAAACTACCCTTATTAAAAAATGTTTTATTGTATTTACCAAATAAAATATTTTATTGTAAGAAAATATGGAGTATCTAGTGTTTAAAAATGGTGGTACGTTTCCTTTTATGGACAAAAACTAGGCTCACACAGCATAAATGAATTCAAAAGCAAAACCTAGTGAACCTCACTGTATTGAAAGTCCTATGCCACTTGATAGGAATATAAGGTACAAAGCACTACAAAAAGGCCGGCCCTTGGGCCCCCCCTATCTCCCTTTCTTATGATATTGTGATAAGGGGACATGTTTGCACATGTAAGCCACGAAAATACTTATTTTTCCCTCAATTAAATGTTGTCATAATTTGGATAGTATAAGTGAATTTAGGATTATATTAGAGGATTGTAGAAAATGAGACCATTTATATTTGATATAAGCTGGTCACAATTACTTATAATCATCCGATATGAAATTTAATAGCTTGGATGTGTTGCAAAGTTTGAATTTTTTTTTTTTGAAGTATGAACTTGGTCGATGTAATAATTACAGCCACCCAATTTCACATCCAATGATCATGCTTAATATGACTACCTTGTACCAAAGGTAAATGCTCTTATTCTGTATTTTGTCTTATCGTAGTTCTATGTGCATATATGCGTGCATGAGCATTAGAAAGCCAAATCATTAAGGAAGACATTAGTTTCTATTTGAAAATCTCTCTCTCTCTCTCTCTCTCTCTCTTGTGTTCATTTCATGGCTCAGATTAGAAGGGAAGAAAATGGATGCCATGATTGAGTGAAAGTTTTTTTAATTTAGCATATTACAATTTGAGGATGTGTGTGCCTCACTTATCATTGAGAAGATATAAAAAGTAATTTGAATAAATTAAATTAACCAAAATACCATTAAGAACATCATATGCGTTTTGTTCAATTCGTTAAACTAAAGTTGTCGTTTTTTTGTTGAGCCCGGTTGAGAAGAATGAGCACCCCAATTTTCAAATTAATTTGATTTTTGAAAATATTAAAATTAAAAATTTTTCTAGATCATGGGCATACAACATTTTTTGTGTGTGTGTGTGTTTATATATCACATTGTGAGCCCTGTAACCGAATTGAACCACAGGATGACTAATATCTCCCGACAGAGGCACACACCTCCCTAAAATTTCAAGTCAAAATGATTCATGACAAAGAATTTAACTAATGGGTAAGGTTTTTATACTTCCCTTATTGTATGGAAGATATATACTTCCATGTCCCCCCAAATTTAGCCGTCAAATTTTAATCAAGTGAGTTACTTACCGTTTGATCTAACAACACTTCAAAGTATTTTATTTTTAAATTTGTCTACAAATTATATTTGACCATTTCATGCATTTATTTGTTAGTTTGACCAATGCATGTCTCTTCTAGTGTGTGGATGCCATTGCAAATTGAGTTGACTAGTGACTTAGGGATGACTTTTCATCACCCTGGCCACATTCTAATTCCTCTTCCTCACAAATTAAAAAAAAACAGTGTTAGAAAATGTAGAACTGCACGTCCATAGGCACCTGATCATGTCAACTGGGGGATCAAACTACATAAAACACAATCCAAATACTATATTTTTTGTAAATAAAAAGTTAAAGGACTGCAGATGATGTTAGTGTCTTAAAGGGTACTTCAAAACAAAACATCGCAAATATTTGTTAGTGCATTTTTCAAACTTAAGTAAAAAATTTAACCAGTGAAAGTTTCGTCCCATGTTACCTAGAGGTCCCCCTTTTTTTTTTGAGTGAGAATTTTCTTGATCCTAAGGGGCTTGAGAGAGAGAGAGAGAGATTTTGGATTTTTGGTGCTTTCAATTAAGGAAAAAGTTTATATAAGGTTGCAACCTTAAAATGTAGAATATGCACCTCAAAAAATCCATCGGAAAATATTGTTTTAATGTTGAAAAATCTTTAATTGATCATCTCGGCATCAAGATGTAGGAATATGAAAAACAAAGGATTTTGAGTCCCAAATATAGTGCATCTTGTAATACATTATCTAGATCGTTCATTTCAATATTTTCATGTGTTTATAGATCTACTTGATTTTATCCATTTTTAAAGTTTCAAATTTTATAATTAAAGATTAAAATAGATTTTAAAATAATCCTAAAAAAAATTTACACCAAAATTACATATTATGATCAAATTTGAAAGTGCACTTTAATTGGATTGTTTAAAGTTCCAACCTTGTAGAAACCACTCCTTTCAATTTATGTGCATGAGTAAAACACCTATACTTGTGCTAGCTAGCCAACCTAGGGCTATGGTTGAGGCTAGAGTTTATCTTTTTTGAGTGAAGGCTCAATTTTGTTATGTCACGACATGTCACCATATGTCCTTGTGCTCAAGTGCCTTGCCATGTGTAGTGACATGATTGTCATGTGTCTTCTATCATTTCATAATAATTTATTTTATCATGTTTATTTGATATTTTAATAAATATTTATTGAAAATATTTTATTTTTTAAATCTTCTCAGTGTTTTATTTTTTTACTGTATTTAGCTACAAGCAACGACTTTTTCTCGTGACTAAATATAAAGTGCAAGCTTGGTGTACTTTCCCTAATGTATAAAATTTATATACTTCTCCTTATCCAATTGTTTATTATGAATAGACGGCTGAGATTGTTGTAATCACAATGTCACGTGCTTACACTATTTATTTTTATTTTTTTTTACAAAAAAATTTTGATACTAAAAATTAGGCGTCCACTCCTATCTTAAACTCGTACCTGTAAAAAATATAAAACAAATATTCTCAATAAAATAAAATGACCAAAATGCCTTTAACAGTTTCAGGGGTATTTTGATCATTTTACTTTGTCAAAATCATTATTTTAATATGTTTTTTAGGTGCATCTCAAGGAGATGATGACACATTCCAAATTTTATATAATATAATTTGTACATAAAATTAAAAATAAAATTCTTTGAAGTGTTGGATCTAAATCAAACGATCAATGACTCTGTTGATCAAAATTGGATGGTTGGATGGGGACCGAACTATATATCTTCCATACAACAAGGGAAATATAAAAACGTTTCCCAAATATAAAACCCTCGTATCATGAAAATTTTCCAATAAAATTTCTTCAAACCTAACCCAAATGAAGCTTGATCAATGCCTAGTTTGTTCAAGGGAAAGCCATCACAAGGACTTTTGCTTTTCAAATACTTATCATGAGTGGGCAAATCTACATAGTAATCCACGAGGCTTGGTTATACCCTAGTGGGATTCTTATCATAACCTGATTGTTCTTTATCTCCGGGGTATTAAGTACCTCGAAGACAATGAAGATCATCTCCAATAGTCGAAACACAAGCGTTGATTTTGTCTAGGTGAAGCTTGAGTTTTCTTTTCTAAAACCGAGAACTTGGTGGCCAACTTTCTTTCAATATATTGGTTTGATAGTCTAGAAAAATGAAGAGATCTAAGAAGATGTCGCATATAGACTTAGAGCTGGGTGGGTAAAGTGAAGATGTGCAACTGGAATTTTATGTGATTGCTACATACCAATGAAGCAAAATGACAAGTTTTATAAGACAGTTGTGAGACCAGCTTTGCTTTATAAGGCCAAATGTTGGGCAGTCAAGAAGCAATATACTTATAGAATAAGCGTAGCTGAGATGATGATGTTGAGATGGATGAGTGGCAAGACAAGAATGGATAAAATTAAAAATGAGTACATCAGAAAGAACTTAGGTATGACACCAATAGACGATAAAATGAGAGAAAATAGATAAGTGGGCTAGCCATATACAACATAGACGCATTATAACACCTGTTAAGATGTATATGTTGTTAGAAAATATCCTCAAGTTATTGTCTAATGATATTATATAAGGGTAATATTATCCACAATTTAAGTGAGTTGATTATCCAATATTAAGATAAGAATTAGTGATAATTATCTCCCCCACCTCCCTTAAAGATAACTACCTATGATGGGTAAGGATAAAGGAAAGAAACACAATAAGAAAAAAATATAAGGTGATGGTCTCATCTCTTACTCATTCTCCATAAGGAAGTTTCCCAATAAGCTTGGAGGAGAAAAGATGTGAAGGCCAATCCACCCATTCAGAGATCTGAACAAGAAACTGTTTTATTTTATTGGTGGATCATGTAATGTAAATAAACTGTTTTATTATTGTTTTTTGGTAATTATGAACAACGATCCAAAAAAGATTTACATAGTTTTCAGGTTCTTAAATTTGTAAATTAGTAGTGTATTTTTATATAAGGTAGTTCAAGTGAAAGAGTATGACATGGCAAGATATAGACCCAAAATGACATGGTTGGAAGTAGTGAGAAATGATATAGGGTCTTCTGGCTTCAATAAGGGTATAACCCTTGATAGAGCAAAATGACGGACCAGGATCCATACGGCAGATCCCACATAGTTGAGAAAAAGCTCTAAGGATGATGTTGATGATGACTCTAGAAGTGGTGTATTGAGCTCTATTTCAAAATCTACAATTGTTTCTGATGGTCATGACTATTTTGACCTTAGTTATGTAATTTTAGACCCTACGAATGCTTTTTAGGACTTGGTTAATTATTTGTCCACTGTTATTCATTTTGACCCCTGCTATATAGTTTTGGCCATGACTAGGAAGTTTTGACCATGGGAAATTGGCTAGGGTGGTGGTTGTAGTACGCCCACACCCTAGTCACCATGTTGTGTTTTTCATTCCTACTAACACCACTCCACTAACACCGACAAAAAAATTAAATTCCTAAAATATTTGAAGCGGACGAGTAGGGGCTTGTCTTTTGCACTGAATTACCAAAAAAAAAAAAACAATATTCCCAAACTTAAAATATAAGTTGATTTTTAGGTTTTCAAGTATCCAAACGCTTATATAGAACTCTAATTACCTCCAATTGGGCTCATTATAGGTGAAAGTAACTCGATATAGTACTACAACAAGGCAAATAAAATGAACTTTAGATTATTATTATTATTTTTAGTAGGTTTTTTCTGTCTTCCGTTATTTCATAGTTCAAGATTAACTTTAGATTTTAATGGGTGAGCTTGTCCTTATATGGTATAAAAATCAAAAAAATATAATGATAATCATTTCTAATTTATACTTACACCCTCAACCCGATTTCACTAAATGTCTCAATATCCATGTGTCAACATCTGCGCAGTATTTAACTACAAACTATTGGATCACTAGGCTAGCGATGGGCCGGGTGCTCGGCGTATCCCGGTCGGCTCAATTTAAAAAAACTAGCACCTAATGTGCTCCAAACATGTGTTTTTACTTATGTTTCTTTTCTTGTTTTTTCTCTTCTAGGCGTGTCCACAGGGCTAGGGCCAACGCCTCGGTTAGGACTTGTTAGGCATAGTTTGGACCATGAAAGACTTGGGCTAGCCCTATAGGTACCTGGACCGGTCTTGAACTAAGGCTTAGTCGGCCAAGGCCGGGCTTGTTGCCAGTCCTGAGGATCAAGTTGACATCTATCCTAAGCTTGTAGCCGTCAATAGTCTCTTTCATTATGTATTATCATGAGCAATTTTGAAAAAAATTAAAAAGGATCTTGTATGATCTGGTATGTTGGATCGACACAGTGTTCGAAGAAATTTTTTCTTGGACTTTGAGTATAATGAATGATAGAGCCGTTGGGATCCGCCATTTAAAACTAGGGATATTTTTTCCTTTTTGGGACCGAAGGTACCAATGTCAATCAATATGGTAGGTAAATGAGTCAGGTTGACCTGTCGACCTAACTCCAGTCTGGGTCTAGACTAGATTAGTTGGATCCTGATCCTTTTGACCTGTATCCAACCTGGACTGAATCTAGGTATGTCTGTCTCCAGATCATTCCAGGTCAGTGCGGGTTCAATATTTGTGTAAGTAAATTATTTTTAATCTTTTCAAAACTCATCCCAGCAAAGAAATTAAAAGTGAGAAAAGTTTATGAGGTCGTATTGACTGCAGTTATCTTATAACATTCCATTTTAATGATGGATTTGGAATGTAAAACACATCTTAAGTCACTCTAGGTGTGTTTCTAGTCTAGGTTCAAGTATAGCAAAAAAAAAAAAAAAAATTGTAATGATTTGAAGATTTACAAAGAATCAAAATGAATATTAAGGAACAATCTAAAAACGAGTTTGAAATAGTATATTTTTAAGGTTCAAAATCCATTTCTTTTGTCAATTCATGATTGTAGTGGTCGAGATTATAAACCTGTAAAATTTAGGTCAATGATCCATTTCTAAGATGGATCTTTGAAGGCAACTCCATTTATTTGAGTGCATCACTCAGTGCATCAACACTCATCAAAATAAAAACATATATTGTTTTTCTAAAGGGTGTTGTTTCTATAAGGTTGCAACCTTAAACAATCCAATTAAGGCGCACCTTAAACTTTTATCATAGCATGTAATTTTGTTGTAAAAAATTCTTACTATTATCCTAAAATCTATTTTCATACCTAATTAGAAAATTTTAGTTTCCAAAAATGGTTAAAATCAAGTAGATCTATAAATATATGAAAATCTTGAAAATGAACGGTCTAAGATAATATGGTTCAAGATGCACTATTTCCGAGATCCAAATTTATTTATTTTCCATATTCATATATCTCAATGTTGAGATTATTGATTAGAGGACTTTTTCAACATTCAATTAACATTTCTGATAGATTTTTGAGGTGCATCTGTGATTCTACATCTTAAAGTTGCAACCTTATATAAGCTTTTCCCTTGATATTGCAACTAGCGTGCATATTCAGGAGAATTAAACAATCATGACAGGCTTACAGGAATTTAAGTACACAGCTAGATGGTTTGGGTGTCTATAACTTCAGCACAACCTAAGGTCAAATGCCACTGAAAAAGTTATGAGATCTTAATATCATTGAGATCTCTTGATTTGCTAGTATTGTTTTAAGCCACTGCAAGAGAACTTGAACAAATATGGGTGAAAAGGGGCAAAATTAATTGAATTTCCTTCTTGTTTTTGGGTACTTAGGAGTATTTTCTTAAGATGATATTTAACCCCTTTAATATTATAAATATTGTGCCTAAGAAGCCCAATTCATTATTGGGATACAGGAAAATAGAAGGTCTCTTTATTGCGCTCCAAAGTTACATGCACCTGAACCAGAAGTCTATTGTAAAGCTCCACAGTATTGTTATCTAGAGAGAGAAAGTTCAAATTTAGAAATTTAGAGAAAAATCGAGTAGATAAAGAGAGGAATGTAAAAAGAGCCCATTATATGGAGCTCCAAGTGGCGGATTAACTATTCATTATATAGAACCCGTTATACACCTCGATGCTTTGCACAAGCATCCATGCTCTCATCTTTGTTCTAAGAGCACAAAGTATGAGAATACTTACACTTAAATACCACTCAATCCGTACTCTTTTTTTCAATGTGAAACTAAACCCACTCATTTCTCTCTCAACATTATTTAAAACTTTAAAAAACCACACAAAATATTATGTTATTTTGAAATACACCAAAGTATTTTTTAAAACAAAAAATACAACATATTCAAGCTAAAAATATCGGTTACTGTTGGCTGCTCTAATACCATGCTAGAATCTTGAAATGCATTTTCATTATATAAGAGGAGATTGGTTGGGGAAATTCTAAATTAAACCAAACAGTTGTTTCCATTATATGGAAGAAATTGGTAAGGGAAATTCTAAATCAAGCCAACAAGAACAGCAAAAGCAGAATTTTGGTCCATGAGCAGAGCAATTAAGGACGATGGCTAAATTAGTATTTGGGTTTGGCTTGAGTGGTTAAGGTGTTGACAATTGCTACACTGTCCTAAATTTGAAACCTAAAACTGTACTGCGACCCCCCACCCAAAAAGAAAAGAAAAGAAAAAAGAATGGCTACATGCACAATTGAAAGAACTCTTGGAAAGAACTTATCTAGATTGATTGATGGAGGAATTGATGCCTGAAAATTCTCTACATTAAGACCTAGCTTGTTTGAACCAGAAAAATCCAAAAAACTAGAGTACTGATGTAAAGAGCTGATTTGAGATCGAGTCCAATCTTATGAAGGGGCATTGTATGATTTAACTGGTGGCCTAATTTGTTGGTTAAGTGAGAGATGGAAAAATGCTCAAGTACCATTATAACATGTGGTTGGGGCCTTTGAAATGATGGGCCAGCTCAAGTAGTTTGCAACCATGGTATGAAAGTAAAATCTCAATACCACTAAGGGGAAAAAAAAAAAAAATTTCATTGAAAAAAATCTTACCAAAAAACCCCTTCATTTTTCTCTAAATTTACAAAAAATGGAAAATACTTGCCACTTAAGTCATTCCTCTTTTTCTAATTCAATTGATGGCAAGAATTGCATTCATAAATGGGAAACACTCGGCTCAAGACATGGTAATAAAGATGGATTTCCATTCTAAGAAGAGGAAGCATTTAAGGACCATGTCTCTTTGGTTTGTCCATCCAAAATGATTGAGATAATTACAAAAATGCTCGTAAGCTTCTTTGATTGAATACTTTGGGTTTATTGCTAGGGTTATTTCCTTTGGCCTCTATTGCCTCCTGGCCTACTTGAAAGCACAAGGACCACACACAGTGGTTCCCTTGCAAAGAAAGTTATATTCTTTTAGGGGTGTCTAGTTTTTTGCTTTGTGGCAACATTTGAGTCATAAACTTCTTCTTCTGACACATGACTCTCCTTATTGATGGCAATGGGCCACTCCCCCAACCCCATAGATATTTGTGAAACTGTCTTTTGCCTGTGCTTGGCATGGACAAAATGTAATGTGATTGTTTTCCTTAAAAAAATTTTTAACAAAGGGTTGGGCCTCTTGGCACAAGGGATGCTGCACCAGGGTCTTTTCTTTTTTCCTTTTTTTTATTTGACATGGTTGGCTAAGATTAGGACCTTGGACCATGTTCTGAGTCCTTTAATCCACTACCCATCAAGCCAAGAGGGTAAACTCCCAAAAAAAAAAAAAAAAAAAAAAAAAAAAAAAAAAGATCTTTTCATTTGTGGTACTGAAAAAAATAAAGTAAAATAATTTGTATCCAAGCTTACTTACCTAGAAGAGGAATAATGGAAAGAAACCACACCAATTCCTTAGACTAACACCTAAAGTAAAAATTAAAATGCATATGGTTAAGTGGACATGTAGGCACTCTTGTATTTACCCCAAAAAAACATGTAGGCACTCTTGTTCATGAGGGCAATGTGGTATTTTAAAGAAGGATGAGGTTTCTATATGGCCTAGGCTTTATGAAAACAAAATAAAGCCTACCCTAAAATCCTCATTTGGAAAGCACTTTTGGCAACGGACATCTCTATTATGGCTCTAAAATCTATTTTTAATACCGACAATGAAATTCAAAATTCAAAACACGGTATAGATCTTGCGGATCTATGAATACTTACTTCTAGGGAAAATTTAACGGTCTAGATAATTAATATACTCTATTTTTTGAGCTTGAAATCTTTTTTTTTTTTTTGTTAAGCAATCATGGCGTTCAAGCCAAAATGATCGATGTATAGGTTTTCCAATGCATGAATTGCAATTTTTGATTAGTTATGAGGTGAGGCTTTACTTATTTTGATAGAGTTGCAGCCCTATCAAACTATTTCCCTTTATCAAACTATTTTCCTTTAAAAGTAATGCCTTCTTGAAAAGACAAGATTCTCCTTTAAAATGCTGTTTTACCCCACTCGTGAAAATTATTTGTGGTACACGTGTTTTTGGATTTTATCAATGCAAGTTTGTGGGCATATATATGTTTTGGACTGCTTTTTATTTCAATAAGCATTTTTCCTAAGACCAAATTTCAATCCAGCCCAAAATACAAGTAGAAGGTTCTAACCCAAGGAAATCTTAAACCTCTTTTTGGATCAAATGTTAACTTTTTTCTTCCCCTCGATTGTGAAAATCTGGATATACGCCCTCGTACATTTAGGGTTTATTATGAAATAAGTCCAAATCCCTCAATTTGGTCATATTAGTAAAAAGCTTTTGTGATGACCAAATTCAAAAGTAGGATATATATGGGGTATCAAACATTAATGCACCAAAATCGTGTCAGTTATTTGCAAAAAATACATCATTTATGAGTTTATAAATTAGATAACCCTCTTAATGGTAACTTCCCCCATAGGGAACATAACTACCACTAGGTGAATAGAGAGTTAATACACAATTTATACATATACTATACTAGGTTTTTAGAGAGAGAGAGAAGAGAGATTTTTAGAGAGAGAGAGAGAGAGAGAGAGGCAACCCACATTAAGGAATGGTATTGAAAATCCAGTTCACAAAGATTGGGCTCCTCGTGAGCACGATGAGGAATTCTCCTGATTTTTTTTCTACTTGTGGGGAATATTAAATGCCTCAGGATCCGTGCAATATTCAATTCCTTAACATCGCTTTTTCGTACCCATTTATTTTATTAGCAAGCTTCTCGTGAAAATTTGGAGATCCCAAAGGGTTAGCAAAAGATAAAAAATTTCTAGGGTTTTGAGTAACCCATTTTTAGCCATTTAATGGGTCTCTGCGGCGCTCGTACAGTACGCCCTGCAAAAGTCCTCCTACACACCGTACGAATTTCAGGATTGCCCTTACTCGAATGACATTTGTCAAATGCCCCTTTCGTACAGGCATTTTCGTCAATGCCCTTCTCCATACAGATGTTTGCAGTCGTGGTTCTTGCCAATCAGCAAAGTCCACGTGTTTTGGTGAAAGTGAGATGGACGCCCGCGAATAAGCGGGGCAATATGGTCATTTTCTATCTTTTCTTCCTCTTTAGCCCATGCAGGAAAAGGCAGCGTATGGATATGGATTCGTGTGTCCAAACGATTATTGGCAATACCGTCATTTTACATTTCTTTCTCCAACCTTTTTCCTCTAAAGAAAAAGCGCAAATATAAAAAGGTATTCGTTTTTGTAGTAAACCGAATACTGCAAGATAACAAATATATGGAAAGTATAGAATTAGACAAGTTGTTCACATTAATCTTGATCATTATATGTGAAATTAGGTAGCCACAATTATTTCATTGACCAAGCTCAAACTACAGAAAGTTTATGATACATCCAAGCTATCAAATTTTCACATCAAATGATTGTAAGGAATTGTTACCATCTTGTTTCAAAGATAACTAGTTTGATTTTATACAATCTTTAAAAAAAAACATGAAAATAATGCATGTAAAATGACTAAAACACCTTAACACACATCCCTAAGTGAGGAATAACACTGGCTTCTTTATCAAAAATTTTTACCACACTGTATTCAAATATGTATTGATAATCACAAAATAGTATGATCCATATATATTATCATCATCATTATCTGAACCTTATCCCAATTCACTGCACTAATTATAACACTGTATTCAAATATGCATTGATAATCACAAAATAGTATGACCCATATATAGTACCATCATGATCATCTCAACCTTATCCCAATTCAATGCACTAATTATGGTGAGAGCGTTGCATGTCAATAGAGGAAAGAGAAAAAAAAGGGATATGGGAGAGATTTTAGGGGGCTATGTACATCTTTAGTTTCGTTTAAGATACCTGTTTCCGATTTATTTGGGCAACGTGACATTTGGAGATATTGCAATATACACAGATGTATGTAAAGACAAAAAAATGTGGGTATATTGTAATATACACAGATGTATGTAAAGATAAAAAAATGTGGGTATATTGTAATATACACAGATGTATGTAAAGATAAAAAATGTGGGTATATTGTAATATACGCAGATGTATGTAAAGATAAAAAAATGTATACACACGGGTACGGAGTAGAGGGAGAAACGAAAGCGTAGAGAGAGAAAAGAGGCACGATTTCATAAGTAAAGTGTGTGTATGTGTGCTGTACACATGCACATAGGTTCCTTTGATATGTTTTTTCTTTGCCTTCACGCTTTCCTTATTTAGGGTTATTTTTTATCTTCTAGTTCAAAACCTTTTTTTTTAGAAAGTACAATAATTGGGAGAGTACCTAACAATTTCTCACTTTAGGGCCCCACCCCATAAGTTTAGAGATATACATCTCGTGTTATTATTCTTTTAAAAAATGTTTATTTAAGTGATAGACTAAAAGTATAAAGAAACACGGAAGGAGTTATTTTTGAAGCTTTATTACCATGAATTTGTTACATATAAAGAACGAATTCAATGTTTGTAAAATCGAACCGAAACGACTAACGGATTAAGGTTAGAAAGCCCAACTTAAAAATGCTTTACAGTGGCTAAAAAAAAAGAAACTACAAGTAGTCAAAATACCTTCATGCCTTTCCGCACACGTCTTCGATTCCTTTTGATTTCCTTAATGGGCATCACTGTAATTTCTGGTGTAACGATATGTCTTTTAGTCATTCTCCAAAAAAAAGCCAAAGCAAAGGAGCCCAAAAAAGCCAGAGAGAATCCATCCACCGCACGTGCCGACACTGCCACCGGTGCAACCGCCACTTCCTCGTCGCGGGAAGGCATCTGGCCGAAAGCGACGGCTCAAAGACCGCCACGTGGCGGTCGCACTCACCGGCATTTATAGTCAGACTGTCCCGATCGTACCGTACGTCTTTTATTCCATCTCCCAATACAAAATTAGGACCGGGACAGCGATGTCAGATAGGCCGTTGTACTTATCTCAAAAAGTAGATTGGCGTTTCGACTGGTGATAAGACCCAAGCTTTGATACGCAGAGCTACTTATCCAATGACTGGACAGCTACCGCGCACTAACCCACGAAAGCGACCCTTTGATTGGTCCATAAGATCCGCAGTAAAAAAACGCGAAGTTAAATTCTGGAAAAAAAAATTGGAAATCAAATTCGAAATTTTTTTAATTTTGGGGAAATAATAACACCGGGAAAAGCTTTTCTTCGTGGGGGGAGTAATTATGTACGAGGAAGAATGACGTGGCGGCGTGGAATCAGTTGGGTGGGAGAAATGACTGTAATGCCCTTGCTTCTTTGCATGCCTTTAGGCGAACGGGGCGCCGCTTAAGTCATGAAATGACGGTTCTACCCCTGTAAGGTCGCATTGGTCCGAGGGCCGGGATTCTATTGAAAATGACGAAAATACCCCTAAATGGGAAAGTGTTGAGCCTTCCCAGTACGCAGAATTACAAATGTGCCTATGCATGCATATCTTGGGGGAGTAGAGTTTCTTATTTTATGTTTTCTTGATAGTATTCGACTATTTTCATGATTTTTTTGAATAATATACATAACTATAAAAAAATTCTTTTTCGAGATGGTGCATTTGTTTTAACTTTGGAAAGAGAGAAGTATGTCCATATCGGAAGTATTGAACAACATAATTCATCTAGAGATGGAACTTTAGTGAAATTACGAAAGATCCTTCATCAATAAAGTTCATGGTATGTCGCTTTTGAAGTAAAATAATGTCCAAACTTTCATATGTCAATGGGAAAAGTATATGGGGCCAATGGCTCAAGGGCAAAATTGACAATTCAATGAAAGGATGAGGTGCTTTTGGGCAATAAGGAGAAAGCTAGAAGCATTTCCTGGTTTCCGTAAAGAAGGAAATGGCAGGCCCCTTTTCCGCACTTTGATAAAGCCGGCCTTCAACAGTACTTCCACTTGAGCGAAAGAAAAATACTTTTGGGTCATTTGGATGCACTTACTGGGGCATTTTTGGAACAAGAGGCTCTTCTCTCAGAAAAAAAAAAACAAGGGGTAAAAACCTTAAATTTCTCCTGTCACATCTACGGTCAATACAACCCGCCATGCCTTTGAAACAGAATCTGGACCGTTATTTCAACCAACGATAAAATCCATTTCTAACCTTTAATTATTTCTCCGTCTCGCAATTTACGACCTACTCTGCCAAGGGGTATTTTGGTCATTCACATGAAATTGAGGGCACAACGATCATTCAAGAAAACACACGGACGACCGCCTCAGAGAACGAACCTCAAAGGTCATTGTGGTCATTTGAGGAACCCCAAAAGTGGGAAAGGGCATTTTCGAATTTGTTTTCAAAATTAACCCTAAGGGCAG
The DNA here is from genome assembly GCF_054954075.1 of Amborella trichopoda. Taxonomy (NCBI): domain Eukaryota; kingdom Viridiplantae; phylum Streptophyta; class Magnoliopsida; order Amborellales; family Amborellaceae; genus Amborella; species Amborella trichopoda. The sequence continues at coordinate 46,756,265 of NC_142338.1, read as the reverse complement.
GTTAGTGAACGCTAAAGTTTGGGAGACGACCTAATCGTGGTTCCCCTATAAATACTGTCCTTGTAGAGGTGAGGATTGATAGGGTTATAAAAGCATGAGGATATTGCAGAAGCAAACCCAAATTAGAGAGAGAAAGGAGCAGTGAAGAGAGTCTAGAGAGAGAAAGGAGCAGGGAGTCTAGAATAGAAAGTACCTGCAGAGTCTAGAGAGAGAAAGGGACAGAGAGGAGAGAGAAAGGCATTTGCAGGAGAGGCACACAGAGAAGGGAGAGACACCGAGTCGTACACGGCTAGAGAGAGGAGGAAGAAACCCTACAAGAGCTTCTTCGTGCCCCTCTGTATTTTTTCTCCCTCTCTTACATGGACACAGAGCATATACAGTAAGGGCTCCTGCGCGTGACTCTGTTTCTGCGTCCTGCACGCAGGAAGTGTTTTTGAACTCTGAGACTTGTCATGAACAAAGCTTGTTTTTGGTTTGTTTATGGATTGAAAAGGGCGATAAATCGTGATATTTCTTGTAGATCTTTGCTTTGGCCGTGCCGTTTGCCTGGAAATTAGGGTTTTCTGGAGCATTTAATGGAGAAAGCTTAGGTAGGAGCTTCGAAGACTGATTTTCCTTTTTCTTTTCTGGTTTCTTCTCTGTTTATGCTTTGTTTTTGACTTGAGTTACTGGGAATGATATTTGGATTGAAGGAGTTGGAAGGAAACATGAGTTTATTTGCTTTATGTGTTAGCATTTTAGAACTTCATCTTATTTTCAGCAATAGATCTTCGAGTTATTTGATGGAAATAAAGTGGAAATTAGGGCTTGAATGAACAAAAGAACAGAGTCCAAGGAGCTTTTATTTGATGCCTTTAGGCGTTGTAGATTTAGATTCTTGAAGGGTTTTGATGAATATTAAGTGGAAATTTTTGGATTAAACTAGAAAGAGATGAAGAGGACATTGCATTTATTTTTCTTTTTTTGAGTTTCTGAGTGCTTCTCCTTGCTTTGCTATTGCAGGTTTGAGGCAATTGTGGTGGAAAAGCTAGAAAGAGCATTGATAGTGAGAGGAAGACATAGGGTGTTTGCTTCTTACTGTTTGTACACCTCTGACGTTATGGTGTTGGATTGTTGGGAGCTTTTTATCTAGTCTTAGTGTTCCTTTGTGTTTTGTTAAGTTTGACAGAAGTATAATACATGATAAGGAGAATAATTATCGAAAAGGGCACAGAGGACAAACTTACCTACCATGTTTATGTACGCTAATATTAGTAAAGAAAGGAGCCAGGGCGTTTATCTGTAGCACTTGAAGCGTTTGGAATTGTTTTACGAAGGTCAAGAACCATATAGAAGAGGTTCAGCGAGCAAATAAGAGCAAGGACGCTCGATTTTGGGTTCCTTTTGTTTGTTATTGTGGGCTTTCTTGGCCGTTTCTTGTCTTATCTTTGCACTGGAGCGGTTAGGGATACCTGGAACTATGTCTTCCTTGAGCAGGGAGCTTGTTTTTCTTATCTTACAGTTCTTGGATGAGGAGAAATTTAAGGAAACAGTGCACAAGTAATCCAATTAATCATGCTTCTGCTTATTTAGCTTTTATTTGCTAGATTATACATGCCTGTTAAATAGTATGGTTTGGATTTTGTTGATTCTTTTTTTTATTTGTTCTTTATGGTTATGAAAATTGTGGGTGTGTGCATGGGGTTAGGTTGGAACAAGAGTCAGGGTTTTTCTTCAATATGAAACACTTTGAGGATCAAGTCCAAGCAGGCGAATGGGAAGAAGTTGAACGCTATTTGTGTGGATTTACAAAGGTTGAAGATAACCGCTATTCCATGAAAATATTCTTTGAAATCAGAAAGCAGAAATATCTTGAAGCCCTTGACAGGTAGTATGTCTTTCTATTATTGTTGGTTGTATTGTAGGGTAAACTGTTATTCTAAGATTCATCATTCATCTTGTTGTTTCCATTAATTCCATCGATATAAATGCATTGGTTACTTCTGGTGGAAAAGAATGCGTGGTCTGTCTTTCTATTAAACAACTCTCCTGCGGTTGTCCAGGCAAGATAGGGCTAAAGCTGTTGAGATTCTGGTAAAGGATCTGAAAGTTTTTGCTTCATTCAATGAGGAGCTTTTCAAGGAGATCACCCAACTCCTTACTCTTGATAACTTCAGGTACAAGCCATACCTGCCAGAATTTTTGAACTTGAATACTGACTTGTGTTTCTTTTTGTATACCCTTACCGTGGAATGAGAAGCGTTTTGAACTTGTTGGAAGCAGGCAAAATGAGCAACTTTCCAAGTATGGGGACACAAAGTCGGCTCGTACTATAATGCTTTTGGAGCTCAAGAAGCTTATAGAGGCTAATCCACTATTTCGGGACAAGCTTGTCTTCCCAAACTTTAAAGCCTCTCGGCTTCGCACTCTGATTAATCAAAGGTGGTTTGATGTTTTTACTATCTAGGACTTTAGAGGAACTCATTTTTGTAAACATAACATATAGAGATATGAAAGCAGTTTACTTAGTCATAATAGATTCCTTCTCCCTCTTGATTTTTGACTTAATCTTGCCTATACTTATAAAGGGATTTTGATGTAAATATGAATTTTCTTCTTTTCAGCCTTAATTGGCAACATCAGCTTTGCAAGAATCCACGCCCCAACCCAGATATAAAAACTCTATTTGTTGATCACACTTGTGCTCCTACTAATGGAGCCCGTGCTCCCCCTCCTGCAAATAGTCCCCTTGTGGGAGCAATGCCAAAAACTGGTGCTTTTCCTCCCATTGGTGTGCATAGTGTAAGTGAATTGCACATGAACCTTCACATAGAAAGAAACATATTTAATTGTTATCATTTTTATTCGTGTTGCCATGTGTGTTAAAACAATTCAGTTGTGTGATGTTAAAATTCATTTATTGATATTATTGATATTTTCTCATCTCTCAATATGCAGCCTTTCCAGCCAGTGGTTTCTCCTTCTCCTAGTGCTATTGCAGGGTGGATGTCAGGTCCTAATCCTTCTTTAGCACATGGTGCTGTTGCGGCTGCTCCCCCTGGTCTTGTGCAGCCTAATGCAGGTGATCCTATCTATATCTTAGACTATGTGTCGGGGGTGCATGTCAGCATGATTTGTGCTTGAATTTTATCGATTAATTATGAGTCTATTTATTGTTATTATTATTTAATGAGTTTGGACACTTCTACTGATTGAATTATATAAAACTAAGAATGTTCACATTAAGTGTTTGTGACACAATTTTGATGTTGTATTGCTTGGAAACCTATTGAACTTGGGATTTCACCATTTGGATTGCTTCAGCTGCATTTTTGAAGCACCCGAGGACTCCTACTAGCGCCCCAGGGATTGACTATCAATCAGCTGATTCGGAGCATTTGATGAAGAGAATTCGTGCTGGCCCATCTGATGAGGTAGAAATATTTCATGGTGGAATTTCAAGCAAATAGAGTCTTCTAGCTTGTTGGCAAATAGACTGTACTTGGATTGTTTTTTCTCAATTCTTGATAGGTGCTTTCTAGAAGCTTATGTTTTTTAATGGAGATGCAGTCTTCTAATTTGTGGTCATTTCTTTATTCCATTATTTTCATGAAGGTTTCATACTCTGGGTCAACACACCCTCCAAATGCCTATTCACAAGATGATCTTCCAAAAACTGTTGTGAGGACCCTCAACCAAGGCTCAAATGTCATGAGCATGGACTTCCACCCTTCACAACAAACTATTCTTCTAGGTGGTTGCAGACATTTTTTTTTTCTGATTGTTCTCAATGTGGTTTTGTTTTTATGGGAAATTATAAAAATACACCTAAATTATCGACTATTTAACATTCTATCCATTTTCAACTATTCCAACCCATGATCATGTATATTTTGTTGGGGTTTCTGAAATTAATATGAAAATGGGTAAAGTCTTTAACTAGTAAAATGTTAACTAGTTCTTCTGTTAGGTTCATTTTGTTAAATTTCCTTTGTTTTATTTTGTCGCACAAAGTCTTTTGCTATAAGTTATATACCCCTTGTTTCCTGTTCGATCAATACCTGTTGACATCTATCATTGTATATATATCTAGTTGGTACAAATGTTGGTGACATTGCAATATGGGAAGTTGGATCACGTGATAGGCTGGCTCATAAGCCATTTAAGGTCTGGGAGGTCTCAGCTTGTTCGATGCCATTACAGGTATTACCTACTAGATGATAAATGTACTGTCATTGTAGTGATATTCATACGATAAGTGTAGGATTATGAATGCACTTAAGAAATTTTTAGAGCAAGGAATTTAAACTTCTTTTCTGATATTAGTCTTGTTAAGTCCTCATCCTAATTATCACGACAGGACCAAATAGGTTGTCCTATTGGTCAGACCGCCGACTAGTGGTTTGGCTAGTCTAGTCCAAAGTAAAAACCCGCTTTAAGTAAAAAATCGGTCAAGATTGGTGCTTGGCCGGTTTTGGCCGATGTGACCAACCGGTTTTGACCTGTTCGACTGGCCAAACAAATTTGGGCTGCGCCTTTTTTAATATATTGCATACTTTTAAAATTTTATTCATAATTTATTATAGTTTAAAATCTAGTCAAATCGGTTCGATTAGCAGTCGGACCGGTTTTGACTAGAGCAGTCCCTTCGCCTGTTCAGTGACCATTCTGAGCCTGATAACTTTGGTTCTGATGATGTTTGTTGTCATTCCAGACAGCATTGATGAAAGATGCTACAATATCTGTTAATCGCTGCGTATGGGGTCCTGATGGATCTATCCTTGGTATGGATAATAAATCCTCAATGCAATTGATTCTACTGACTAAGAACTTGCCTTCATTAAGTGCTAGATAGATCCCTATCTTAACAAATACCATGGTGTTCCTCATAGTTGTCCTTTGGAACCACTTATCATGTAGGTGTTGCATTTTCCAAGCATATTGTTCAAACATATACATACTCCTCGACTGGTGAGCTGAGGCAGCATTTGGAGGTTAGACCAGACCCAACAACTTTTTTTTATTTGCCTACAACCTGTTTGTGACAATAGCATGATTTGCATACTGATTATTCTATGTTCCAGATTGATGCACATGTGGGTGGTGTAAATGATATTGCTTTTTCTCACCCCAATAAGCAGCTCAGCATAATTACTTGTGGAGATGACAAAACAATCAAGGTGATGATTCTATAACCTCATGATGCGCACTAGACCTTTTTATGTCTTGCTTCCCAGCACCATGCGGTGTCTCTTGCCTTCAGATCTGTTTGCATGTTGCACATTTTATCTTGTCTATGTGTGCACATGCATGCACTTAGTACTATCAAGTTGTAGAAACATCATGTGTGTGTGTGCATGTACAATTGTGTGCTTGCACTTACCTCAGGGCATGCATCTGTGGTTTTGATTAGTATTTCCCAATCATGAAAATGGCAGGTCTGGGACGCTGTAGCTGGACGCAGGCAATACATATTTGAGGGCCATGAAGCCCCAGTTTATTCTGTATGTCCTCACCATAAGGAAGCTATTCAGGTGATTCCCATTTCACTGATCATTACCTGGAGATGTGATATATTTCCTTGTTTTGGAATGAGTTCAGATTTTCCTGAAATTGCCAACCCTTCCTTTTAAGTAGGCTATCTAAATGTAGTGAACATTTTTATCCTATTGATGGTCCTGACATTTTTTGTTTTTGAGAAGAGTACTGACGTTATGCTTCGAACACATGCAGTTTATTTTCTCTACTGCTATCGATGGGAAAATAAAAGCTTGGTTGTATGACTACTTGGGATCTCGGGTTGATTATGATGCTCCTGGGCTTTGGTGTACCACAATGGCATATAGTGCTGATGGAACGAGGTGAACATCACAGAGAATATTTGCTTATAATCTGCAATGTCTTGATACCAATTTTTTCCCTTCTTTTATCGTAAAGTGGTTTGACACCAATTTTTTTATCAAGTCATCATTGTTTCTGATGCATCAATTATTGATTAATCACCCACAGATTTCTAACTATAGAGGCAATTCGAAGGAATCAGGAATTGTTTAGCACTTCATTGGCTTTCCTAGACCACTCTACATCCTATGGAATTAAAGATGAATGAACATTATAACCTAAAATATGGTAGTAAGACAATGGAAGAGTATATATTATTTCAGATTTAACAAAAAGTGCTAGGCGGGCACTTGGGCTTGCACCCTAGACCAGTGCCTTGGTTTTGAGGTTTTGTCTTTTAACCGAATTTGGGATTGGAGCCAAAAATTTGAATTCACGGTATGGGGTGAAATGTTCTCTCATCCTAGGCATTTCTTCCAATCCTCCTTCCCCTTCCTTCTCACTTGTCTCCCCTCCCTTCTTACTTCTCTCTCTCTCTCTCTCTCTCTCTCTCTCTCTCTCTCGCATACATCCCATGCTCTACCATGCTCAATCCACATTTCTCATGCTTTCTCACGTCAAAGCAAAAGCCTATTCCCCCCCAGGTTTGATCTCTCAGGGTTTATTGAGGCACATTCTGGTCTCATAGGTTGGAAGAGGTTAGTGTGGTTTTACTTCTTGGCTATCGGTAGAGGGAGGAGATAAACAAAATGTCAGAGAAGAAGAGATGAGCGGGAGATTGGGGAAGTGTTATACACTTTGAGAACCTTCCCATCAAACTTTTGATGCCTTCCTCTCTCCAAACCATCAAAGAGATTGTCATAAAAAAACATTCTTTCTGCTTTAAATGTACTCTTTATACATTTATAACCCCTCCCCACCACACCACAAAAAAATTCTCAAACTTGATGTCGTGTTTCACTATGGAAGTCATTGCTTTCAATGTTCTCTCTCTGCCTATCAAGTGGATATCAAAATTTCTATTTAGCTCTCTCCTCACTTCTTAACTGTAAGATGGGTTTTATCTGGATGCGCTTATTCCAGTTTCTTTTGCATAAAATTTGATTAATGCATAAACTGCACCTATTATCCTCACATATAATACTATGATTAATACTATTGGACTTAATTAGTGTTTGTCATTAAATGGAGTTCTTTTTCATTTTATTATGTGGATTGAGATTAAGAGGTTTGGAAGTACTATATGGCTTTGAAGTCTCCAATGTTATGGTAGGTAGGACAACTGAAAAAGCAAAGGGGTGGAATAGTGTATGCTAAGCCTGATTACAAGAAGGCCTATGTGAATCTTTATCCTATTCATCTTCTTGAAGAGGACAAGAGAGACACCACTGAGCAGCCGAACACCCTTGTATTTTCTCCCCCCTTGGGGCTACTTCATGTTACAATTTGATCATGTGCTAGAACCTAGAGAGAGAGAGAGAGAGAGAGAGAGAGAGAGAGAGAGAGAGAGAGAGAGAGAGAGAGAGAGAGAGAGAGAGAGAGAGAGAGAGAGAGAGAGAGAGAGAGAGAGAGAGAGAGAGAGAGAGAGAGAGAGAGAGAGAGAGAGAGAGAGAGAGAGAGAGAGAGAGAGAGAGAGAGAGAGAGAGAGAGAGAGAGAGAGAGAGTAGGCTTCAACAAAATACTTTTGCTTTGACAGTGAAATATTGTGAGAGATGTGTGTTGAACATGTAGAAGATGGAATGGATGAGAGAGGGGAGAGAGAAGGGGGGAGAGGAGAGAAAGGAGAATGAAGGGGGTTTGGATCAAATACCTAGAGTGGAGAGAGAACACCTCATCCCATATCGTGAACTCACATTTTTGGCTCCAAACTCAAATTTGGTTAAAAGACAAAAATACCCTCTTATCAATATTTAGACTTTTAATAATGAAAGGGGATAATAAATTAGTAGTTCACACCATTGCTAAATGGAATACGTAGGTTTCCTATGGGTGTTAACCATAGAAATGTGTGTGTGTGTGTGTGTGTGTGACACATATATGCGCGTATTGTACATACAGTGCATGTAATATACTAATAAATCATATTTTTTACATAGGGTATATGTATAATCAATTGATTATACATTAAACTTAACTAGAAAATTTTAGATCACATTTAACGCATGTCACACAACTGCAAAGAGTCAATGACAGTAGCATTCTCAATGCCATATGGCTGATGGCTCCTTGTCCAAGAGACCAAGACCATGAAGTCAATTTAATCAACTACATAAGCACAAGTTCACGCTATAGAGAAAATGATCCAAAACAAGTAATAAACAAAATGCAAAATGAAGTGTATAACTTTTAATCTTTGTTTAGTCCCTCGCCTTCAACCCCAACACCATCCGATTGCAAGTTATCATCAAAATCATGACTCTTTTCAACATAATGGTCCTCCATCCTTCGTTTCTTCCAAAATTGGCCTCTGCCTTTATTATCTCTCTCCTCTGTGCACCTGACGCAGTAGTCGATCTAGTGGTCCTCCTAGGGTTGTAGGCAGGCCCCAAGGCAACCATATCCCAAATCAAACCTCTAGTGAAGACTCTTGTGCTCCAAGCCACCAACCGCTCACTATCATTATCTAGGTCCTTCGCTTCAATGTGATCATTTTTGTCAGGCTGATTAAAGTGTTCCTTTAACCTCTAATTATACTGGACAAATCACGCAGTTTCTTTTGCTGAAGTTGTTCCTTATCTTTGTGTGCAGTTCAGAGTACTATGGATATACGATAAAGTTAAAATTAAAGCACAAGTTTTATAAGTTATAATCATAATTTATTACTTATATTTGTATCTTTACTTATATTTGTATCTTATAAATTGGAAAATAAAATTTTTATCAGTGTTATTAATATGTATTGTGATCTTTGCAAATTATTATCTCAACTGAACCCCAATTGCACTCTCAACTAGATGAGCTACATCTCAAGTTCATGATGTGGAGGGCCATCTTTTGTAAGTTGGGGGCACTACTCCTATGTTGGTTCCTCTATTGGCCTGCATTATTTAAATGTTAAAATTGCATAGTATAAGTTATGACTAATAAAAGTTAAGTATGCTGTATGCAGCATTTGGAACTATAAATATTGTAATCACATATTAATAATAAAAGTCAAGTATGCTGTATGCAGCATATGGAACTATAAATATTGTAATCACATATTAATATAACATAAAGCATTATAATGTATGAGTTTCTGAAGCTATAAAACCTCATAGCTAATTAATACATTAGAAAGACTGGATAAAATTTAGCCCTTTGTCTCATGGCAATTTCCATCCCAAGCATCTCATGCACACTCGTGTAAGGTCAACTTCTCAGAAGATAATGTGGATATCCTTTTTAGGATTGAGCATTTCAATACTTGTATTAAACTCATCCATAATTGCATCTTTCTATCTGAGTCTTCCTAAAAGGATTTTGGGATCAAATAGTACTGAGCTGAATTCAAGGGACCATAAAGCTGCTTATCACACTTTGTGTCTACAATCTCCCATATTGGTTTCCACATTCTCTTCTCATTCCCAATGCCTTGACTATCTCTCCTTTGGTTCCCTCTAAGGCACATCATACATATAGCTTATACCACTTCACTATTCACTAATCGCAATGCTTTGACCAAGGGCCAAATACCTTTAGTGAGTGCACTCTCCTACACTCAAACGACTTTGAGAAAACAATATCAGATACCCTCTTCCCTTGTGCTTGGACCACTTGCATGTCAAGCTAAGTAAGAGGTGGAAAGTCTCATAACAACTGGCCTAATAGTGTCTCTCTTATTGGTGGCATTTCACATCGTGCTAAGGGGAAGGGTGTGGCTGTAGATGAATACATTTATGGCCTTAGCTTTATCGAGTGTCCCCTTTAACCTTGGCATGTTGTTAATAATATCCTCAAGCATGAGCCATGAGTTCTACACAATGTCTTGCTTATAATGCCCGAAAAATACGAGGTCGCTTTTGGCACAATAAATTAGCAGTAGATCTTATTGGTTGTGCCATGTTGTGACCACCTGTATAACATGCTTCTCTCCAACCTGCTCCAAACTTCTAGTGAACAAGGAACAAACATGTTGTGCATTGTGAACACTAGCACAAGCATCAACAGACCTCTAGAACACTCTTAAAGGACAATCAGCCATCAAATTCATTACACGTCTGCGGCTCTTAAAACTCCATCAATCTGTCATGATTGAAGCCCCATATTGCACCCATGCATCTTGTGGGTCTTGAGGTACTCCTTTGTGAGTTATAGCTCCTTTTTAGTTGTGGCTTTGTAAGCTCATGAGTGGTTGGCCCCCCAACCATGGCCCATATTGGCAAATAACCTCAAATATTGTATGAGTGCATTTTAGGAGAGCAGTATTGAAAGCAATACCCACTTGATACATCATTGAGCAATATATTGACATACCCAACCTATCTTATATCTTAAACTTGTCTTCAATAGTAGTTTGCTCCTCTCCTTTCTCTTTGTCATGTGCTCCGGGCTGGGGCAAAAAAAAAACAGACACTAGTCCCCTTCATATGGTGCTTTCTCAAACCTAATTGTTCCTCTCTTACTACCTCAAGAAGAACCGGCTTCAATCTCCCTTTTTCATCATCATCAAACATATAAACCCTGACTTTCGACCCCACCATGGTTGCCTCTTTTTGCCTTTTACCTTTTTCCAGAATCCCGATGTCAGTAACATCTGCTGAACTTTTCACATAGGGTAACACCCCCCTGATTCCAGCATTGTTTTTTGGAATCTATTAAAATCCCCATATTATCTTGATCAATGTAATTAGATTTGCTTAGGGGCTTCTTCTATTTGGCAGGGAGAGTTTTGTGCTGTGGCCGACTCGGGGGAGGACTTCATTCTTTTTATTAATCTTTAAATAAAAAATATGCCAAATAAATTAAGAACGATTTTTTAAAAATAAAAACATAGAAATAAAGAATTTTTTCAAGACATGCATGATATCTAACTTGAAATTTTCATAAAAATATTGCTATGAAATGTTTATGATCAAGGTGTTACATTCACAATCCATAATCATATCCCACATTAATCATTTTATGTTCACCATAACCATGAAAAGCTAAATTTACAACTATCCATTATTTTAGGCTGGGAATTTGAAGTTCTTAGATGTAAGAATGATAAATAAATTTTGAGAAGGACTGTATCTTTTTGGGACTTTTTAAGTTTTAGGAAAAAGTGGCCATTTTATGTTTTTTATATTCTTTGGGACAATGTTCTCCCCTTATTTTTTTTATTAAGATTGCCTTTTATGCCATCATCTTTGCTATTCCTTTTATGTCATCATCTCTGCTATTCTGCTCTATCAAGGGCCATATCCTTAGTCAGACCATCAGTCACCATATCTTTTCTCAATACTTTTATCCATATCCTTTGGACCTTCTCCTTGCCCTTCTAGAGCTTTCCACTTGAACCAAATCACCCTCCTAACCAGTGTTGTATTAGGTTTACATTGCATATGGCCAGTCCACAGAAGTTTACTTTCCCTCATCTTATTGCCTATTGGAGCTACCCCTAAGTTCCCTCATGTGCATTCAGAATGAATAGATTTCTATCCTTATATAAAAAAATATTGAATTGATATATTGTACTTCAGCTGAAGACACATTTTCTTCAGCCAAAGACACCTTTGCTTAAGCTGAAGATGCCCTTTCTTCGTCTGAAGCAAGCGGAAGAGGACGTAAACACCCGAATAAACTTGAAGCAAGTGTTCTCAGATTTCACTTCAGTTTGAGTTTAAAATCTGAAGGTTTTGGCTGACCAAAGCACATTTAATAACACTGTTCTTGATCACCATAATGCAATAAACTTTGTTTCCATCAATTTTTTTTCCAAGCGAAAACCATATCTGTGATCTAGATCTCCACTCCACACTCCAAGAAGTTCCAAGAGAAGACATATTGAAAGATCTCAGATACAAAGAAATTTAACTAAGATGGCTAATCTTTGTTGCCTGACCTCTGACCCTCAATATTTTGGATGAATATCGAGGTTTAAGTCACCCAAAATCTCCTATTATAGCTTCTCTTGTATTTCACAGAAAAAAGAAAATCCTAAACATATGTATTCCATATGATTTCTCAAAATTTTTAGATCTTTCAATTTTCAAAATTTCAAAAACTTACCAATATCTTCCTCCCTAACCGATATTACCAAAATGGCTAGGACGTGAGGGCATCTTTTGCTCTCAATCCGGTGGCTTGCCTACCCTAGGAGAGGTGCCCAGGCACCCAAGGCTGTCTTTTTTGTAACATTGATTATTCCTAATCTTATAGTTTGTCCTGGAGTGTGCTATCCTTGAAGAATAGATGAGCAGTTAGAGAGATATGAGTATCAACTAAGTTATGGTGGAGAAGTGGATATCAAATTATTAGAAAGAGAATTTCATGTCTCCTGAACATTAGAGTTATAGATTTGCATGATTTTTCAAAAAAAAAAGTTATCAATTTTTTTGATTGCATGCAATGATATTTGTTAAAATAAGGTATTTCAAATGTTGGTTGTATGCCTGGTGTTCACTAGAAAACACTGGACTCTTTGGAATGAACATTGAAACTTCGGATTTGTAGTAGTCTACTTAACTCAGCGTGTCAATCTGGCCGGGTTTAACATTCTCGCTTAAAATTTATTAAAATATTATTTCGGTATATACTAGTCATTGCAAATCAGAATTCAGGAAAGTCCTATGAAGCCAAAGGAGAATTGGAGCCACCCTTAGCATGTGTGCTTAATTCCATTGAGAAATGATTTAGTACCAAACTACTTCTGTCCAATTTAATTTTGTTTGAACGCCAAATGGCACTTGTTAGTTGCGCAAGTGGCGGTGTTTCTTGAGTCACAGTATCTCCAGCTGTCACAGTAGTTATCCAGAGTCACTGAATTGGCGCAAGTTTGGCCAAGTTCATGCAAGATCTCCTTTAGCGGCAAGGATCTTGCTAATTCTTAGGAAGAGGTAAGGATCGCCTGTAATACATCCGTTAATGGCTGGCTGAAATTTCTATCTATTAGTGGCTGAAATCTCTAGAAATTTAGTTGTCAATGAAGTAGTTACTTTGGGAATTTCCTCTCTTGACAGGGCCAGAGCATTTGGAAAAAATCACAATAAAAGCAATGTTATTAATGGCTTTTTTTCCTTTATTTCTACTATTTTGGATCTTTCTGTGCTGTTAGTAATATGTTCTTTCACCTGCGTCCTTGTCTCACATTCATTTCCTCTCATTCTGCACAGGCTTTTCTCTTGTGGGACAAGCAAAGAAGGTGAATCTCACTTAGTTGAGTGGAATGAAAGTGAAGGAGCTATAAAGAGGACATACCTGGGGTTCAGAAAGCGTTCTTTAGGTGTTGTCCAATTTGATACTACAAAGAATAGGTTCTTAGCTGCTGGAGATGAATTCCAGATCAAGTTCTGGGATATGGATAATATCAACATATTGACTACTATAGAAGCTGATGGTGGATTGCCGGTAACATAAAGTCATCAAAATTTGACTCTCCAATTATTGTTTTCATGGTATACTTAACTCTTGATTTTAATCCCTTTTCAGGCTAGTCCTCGGCTAAGATTTAACAAAGAAGGGTCCTTGTTGGCTGTTACAACAAATGATAGTGGCATCAAGATCTTGGCAAACCCTGATGGGCAGAGACTGATCCGGATGCTGGAAAATAGAGCCTTTGAGGGATCCAGAGGTCCCTCTGATTCCATGAACGCAAAGGTTTTCGCCCTTTATTTATGCAAAACCTATGATTTTATTCTTTTTGTTATGATGTTTCCCTTTTATTTGTGGAAAAGCTGTGGCTCATTTTCTTTTGTACAGTTATAACTTTTAGTTGGACCTTTAAACAACTGAAAGATACCTTTTTTTTTTCTTTCGGTTGACTGAAAAGAGAAACTGACAATAAAGTCCCTTCCATTGTCCGTAATAGCGCAAAAAAGTGGTTGATTTCTGTTCTTTCTTAATGAAAATCAGTATATAAGATAGGTCTTTTCAGTAGTTTGCTACTTTACTTTTTGGGAAGGTGTTGATGCCTTTTGAATATTCACCGCGTGAAAATTCCCTTTCTTTGTGAAATTGGTTACAACCATGGAACTTTTAGGGGTGCCGTATTCTGAATAATGTCATTACATTTAAGATGCTTTGTTTGCAAACTTGCATCTAAGACACCCAATTTACAGCTTCTCTGTTTATAGGTGTCTCTCTCTTTCAATTTTTAAATTGATGGAGCTCTCTGATATATTTTCTCACAATATGTGGGTATCTGTCGTAACTTCTTTTCCAATTAAGTTTTGATTGGTTAAACACTTCTTTCTTTTGAATTTTTTCTGCAAAATTGTTGACTTCATGCCGGCTTCATTGTGCAGCCTCCTGTTGTTAATCCACTGGCTTCTGTTGGAAATGTAACTGCTCCCCTTGCTGCTGTTCTTGAGCGCCCAGAGAGTAGGATTCCACCTGCAGTATCTATGAATGCCTTGGTAACATTTTTAGGCTTCAGATATAAACCTCATGAGAAGTTTGTTGTGAACTTTTTCTATTTTTAAATAATATTCTCAATTTCAATGGAATGCAGAATAATTTGGACAGCAATAGGACATCTGAGGTTAAACCGAGAATTTCAGAGGATGTTGTGGATAAGATTAAAGGCTGGAAACTGTCTGATATTGCAGATTCATCACTGCTTAAGGTTCTTAGGTTACCTGATCCTTTTTCAACGGGAAAGGTAATCTTCATAACCTTTCTAAGTTGTATTTGTGTCTTTACAATAACTACAAACAAAGAATGGAAATATAAATGCTTTAGTGTTGTCTACTTTTATTTTTATTTCTGGGGTCTGGTGTATATCTTATCATATTGTGCTTAATTTCTTATCATCATGTTATACATAGGTTGTTAGGCTCTTATATACAAACTCAGGATTTGCTGTATTGGCCCTTGCTTCTAATGCCATACACAAGTTATGGAAATGGCAGCGTAGTGACCGCAACCCATCTGGAAAGGTTAGTTTTAACTATGTATGCGCATGCATGTCCTCATTGGTGTACTTTCAAATCATAACACTGTTTTCTTTTGTGGATGTTAAGTCTTCGGCATCAGTAACTCCTCAGTTGTGGCAACCAGCAAATGGGCTTCCCATGACAAATGACATAGGGGACATGAATCCGGAAGAATCGGCTGCATGTATAGCTTTGTCGAAGAATGATTCGTACGTTATGTCTGCATCGGGTGGGAAGGTTTCCTTGTTCAACATGGTGGCTTTTAAGGTCAGTACTCCAGTTGCTTCAATCTTTACCACATATATGTTTGTTTTATTCATATATTAGAGATTCATAGTGTGCACTTGAGATTTTTTGGAACTCGAATAACTACATGCGAGTTGCATGAGCACTTAATGCATCTGGATGCTTGCCATCTCGTGTAACTCACAAACTGCTCATTGTGGAAGAGTGATCTTTTTGTTGAAGGGAAGATTTTTAACATGTAGAGAGCAATTGGGAAGAGGGGGAAGGGGCTAAATGGGTTAAAGAAGTGGTTTTCATTTGAATTCCTAATGTCATTTTGTCAGTTTGATGATTGAGATGCAGATACATACCCTCTCTCTCTCTCTCTCTCTCTCTCTCTCTCTCTCTCTGAGTTGCACATGCACACGCAAGTTAAAATACACAGGGAGAGTCGATTTATTTAGTGCTGGAAAATTGAATTTATATCATATTGTTTATCACGGTTGTTTTCGCTTGCATTATAGGTCATGACGACATTTATGCCGCCACCTCCTGCAGCTACCTTTTTGGCGTTTCACCCTCAGGATAATAACATCATCGCCATAGGGATGGAGGACTCCACAATTCAGATATATAATGTTCGAGTCGATGAGGTGAAAATTCTTTAATTTCTGTTCTTTTATTTCTCTTATTATGACCTCAGGATTAAATGCTTATGCCTTGAATTTCTCAAAAACAAAAAGAAAATGCTTGTCTTGTAAGTTCACAATTATCTTATTTGAACATATTGTGGGATTATGGATATGTACGTAGATGTTTGACTGGAGCCTAGAATGGCATTAATTTACTCTAATATGGACCTTGAATTCAAAATTGTCTACTAATATATAGGGAGGATTTTGTTTGAAGTGCAAGAAGGAATAAGAATTGGGTTATTCTGTGATTTGTTTACCTTTTACCCTCTTCAAGATTATAGTAACTGTTTATCCTGCTCTCTATTATACTGGTCTGCTATCAGGTGAAAGTTAAGCTCAAGGGTCACCAAAAGAGGATCACAGGCCTTGCATTTTCACAAACGCTGGGTATCTTGGTCTCCTCTGGTGCGGATTCTCAGGTAAAGAACTCTGCTCAGATCAATCTTGAATAACTTGAATTCTGGAGGATTGTGAACAAAAGATGGTCACTCGGAATTTGGGCCTTTTAGTGCAAAACATGATTTAAATGTATTGAGTCCAGAAATGTGCATCTTTTTCATTTATTCTTCATGACCTTCATGGATGATGTAATCATCCCTTGAACAATTGGCATTTGCTATAATTTCAGCTTTGTGTGTGGACCATGGATGGATGGGAGAAGAGGAAGTCAAGATTCATACAGTCCCCTGGAAATCGGCCCTCTCCTTCTCCTTCGAGTGGGGAGACTAGAGTTCAGTTCCACAATGATCAGACCCATCTACTAGTTGTCCATGAGAGTGTCATTTCAGTTTATGATTCAAAGCTCGATTGCTTGCGCTCTGTAAGTTACACTGCCCTTTTCCTCCACCTTCTCCGTCTCACTCATGTGTGTGCACACAAGGGGGAGAGAGAGAGAGAGAGAGAGAGAGAGAGAGAGAGAGAACTTGTTACAACAAATTTGACTGGGTGCATTGAACAGTGGGCCCCACGAGACTCATTACCGGCCCCCATATCTTGCGCTGTCTACTCTGGCGATGGTGCAATGGTGTTTGCTGGATTCTGTGATGGTGCGGTTGCTGTCTTTGATGCAGAAGCATTGAGGCTTCGATGTCGTATTGCCCCCTCTGCTTATCTTCCTTCTTCTATATCCAGGTATGTTTTCAGTTTATATTGAATCTCTATTGGACTGATATCAAGTACCTTAGGAATCTGTGGTTTATAAACTTGTGAAGAATTTCTATTTCCAAATGAGTATTATTTTATACGTTAGGCAAAGATAAATATAATGGTTTCCCACAAATTCAGTACAGTTGCCTCAAATAAATCAATTAGCAGGGATGATAAACCTAATCAATTTCAAATTCTACTAGTAGTACAAGGTTCTGTATCTTTAGCAAATACAATGCAAATACCTTGGACACAAACCAGTAGAATCCCCATTAATACAGTGTTCACATCTGATTTCCCACTTTGTACAGAGATGGGCGATTCACTGTCTCACTTTTCTGGTGTATTAAGTAGTCATCCACTAGTTATTTCCAATTGACCAATACTTCAGCTGTTTCATGCGTCTGTCTGGGGATCATTTTCATCGATCCCTCAGTATGCATCCAAAACCCAAAACCTACATTTTATTCTGTGCCGGTGATACCCCTATGGGACTTAAGTGTACACCACACCAAGGTACAAATACTATTTCAAAACCAAGACATTCTATGTGACTAGTCTACTTGGTACACCCGAACCATCCTCATTGCAATCACAATTTTTGTGCAATAAGCTCTCTCTCTAATATGTGCATCTCAGAGAACACATTCCAATGCACTTTGCCTAGCAAGACTATTGGCCCTTTTAAGTTATTAACCCTAGGCCATCATTCTTCCTTTTTTCCTTGCTCAAATCATCCAACAACATAGTACTAAACTGGCGCCCATCCAGTGCATATGCTCATACTTTTAGACCCACCTCTGCAGGAATATGATATGGCAGGAGATTAGATAAGTTTAGCCGCAATTGGACTGATCCTCGCACCAATGGACATTAACAATTTGATACTTTTCACAAGGTTTAAGTATTAAAAGATTATTAATTCTTGAATGGGTAATACTATACTGCTATCAAAATTTAAAAATCAATCTGAAGTTTAATTAATTAATTGTAGAGATGCTTCAATTGAATTTTGGTCAACGTTTTTGGGAAGTGATTGTTTGTGTTGTGAGAGAGAGAGAGAGAGAGATTTTTACTGTCTTTGACTCCCTTTATTGTTGAGAGGAAGATTGTGAGGTGTCGATATGCAATTTTTTCCCTCTATTGACATTTCCCCAATTGCTGGTTTTTATTGCAGTGGCAGTGGCATATACCCATCAGTAATCGCTGCTCACCCAACTGAAGCTCACCAGATTGCCCTTGGCATGAGCGACGGCTCTGTATATGTGGCTGAGCCCCCAGAGTCTGAGCCCAAGTGGGGTGGTGGAGTCCCTTCCCCTCAAGAAAATGGACCTCTTCCCTCTAATTCCTCCCTTACTAATCAGCAACCCTCTGAACCCTCTCAGAGGTGACCATTCCCCTAAGAACAATATTAAAAGCAAGAAATAGATAGACAAAAATACCCCTCTTTTTTGGAAGCCTGCTATTTACAAGCTGGTGAACATCTTTTCCAGCTCCCTGCTGAGATGCAGGGTTTTCTCATTTTTTTCATTGTCGCTGGAAAAGTGTAAAAATGGTCGCGGTCTCTGTTGAGAGAGAGAGAGAGAGAGTGTACATGAATATGTTTTAGGAAGCTGCCTACCTTCGGTTATTTTTTTTTAGTTTACATTGTATGGTGGTCACTCGTGTATTGGAGGTGTGGCCGCGTATATTTTCTTAAGCGATGTTCGTGACTGAAGGTTCTTAGAATCTTTTCAGATGTTTTGGTTATTAGCCCTCTCAGTTTTATTTTTTTGGTTGATCTGTTTTTTTTGGGAAATGATTATGTAAAACCTCTCTCAGGATTTACAATTTTTTTTTTTAAAAAAATCGTATTCCTTCGTTGAAGGTGAGCTTTTAAATAAGCCTTAAGACGCCCCTTTCTGCATGGGTTCCCTTCTTAACTATCTTCCCCGTTGTGTGTTTGCTCAGAGCTATTTTTCCCGTACCTCTTCCTTCTGTCTTTCGCCTCTGCTCTCCTCTCTCCTCACTTCTAGAGTTTATACATTTAACTGATTAATGTAATCTCGTGGCATAGGGATTGAGCATATGTTATCCCTATTGAGCAGATTTCCAGCTTTAGAGAATCAGGCTGAATTCTCCTAAGTCGTTCTTTTTTTTGAGAGAACAAATATCACTATGGCAGCAATGCAAATCAGAGTTTGGTGAAGTTGGGTATTTGCAAAGATGCAAGCTTGAGAAGCCGGGAGTTTGTCAAAAAATTTGGGGCATTAGTGTGGAACACCACTGAAAATGCTCGTCATTGGGAGGTTCAAAAAGATGTGGCATGGGTAGAGAGAATGGACAAAAGAGAGAAGCGCCAAATCCAGCAAGATTAGAGGTGCACTTTACTTCTAGGGGAAGTTTATATAAACCTCGCCCTTTAAAATATCCTGCTCCCAAACCAGAAAATAATAATAAAAGTAAATAGACCATACCACTAATGTTAATGTTATTTATTTTTGCACCATTCCCAAGTAAAAATGTAGTTTCTTTTAGGATAAAAATATCCCCTATAAACCACATTTGTCTCACTTTCCCTTTTCTTTATTTTTTTCCAATGAAGCCGATCGGACGCATAATGTATAAGACCGGCTTTTAAACTCTATTGACACCAGTTTGTCACATAATTTGCTAGATCAACTTCATTTAAAACAATGAAGCCGGTCTAGCATACAGTGTGTCAGACCAGATTAAAGCCAATTTGGCATAAAGAACCATGTATAAGACCGGCTTTTAAACTCTATTGACACTAGTTTGTCACATAATTTGTTAGATCAACTTCATTTAAAACAATGAAGCCGGTCTAGCATACAGTGTGTCAGACCAGATTAAAGCCAATTTGGCATAAAGAACCAAAATCAGGTCTAGCACATATTATGCCAGATCGGCTTGTTTTTAAAGATGTGCATGTCCTAAAAAAACTACCTTTTACTTGGGCATGAATGTATAAATAAATATTATTGAGATTAGTAGTGTAGTTTTTAAAATATTAGGGCATATGCCTAGAAAGTAGGGTCTAGGGGACCCAAAATTTTCTCTTCAAAGGAGGTTTAGGTTGGGTCAGCACTCATTGTGGTAAAAGAAAAGCAAGGAAAAAGAGATGGGTGTAAAATGTAAAAAGTAAATAACATGTTTTAAATACCAAAAAAAAAGGATATTTACTGAATTTCCCATAAAACTAAAGCATTTCTAATAGCGTCGAAATAATAAGGAGATTGGGTCTGAATGCTTTCTTTTTTATTTATTTATTTAGGGATAGATCATGTTTACACTTTAACTTTAGGGAAATCCAAAACGTGAAATTACCCAAAAAAAAAAACATCAAGATGAGAAATAAAAAAAGTATTGAAGGAAAAGTATTTGGAATGTTACCCTTGATGTGAGAAGGTCAACTTTGAAGTTGAGCAAGATTTTTCAGTTTTTTTGGCTCTTCTTTATGATGTCTACTACTGTTTTAGGAGAGAAGATAGACTTGTTTGGACGTTAGAACCAAAAAGGATATTTTCAGTGGCCTCTCTTTACGACATCTTATGCCATGACAGGGTTATTGAAGAGAGCCTTGCTGTCAATAGGTACTGGTTTTGTAGGGCCCCCCTCAGAGTTCGAGCTTTTATCTGGTTAGTGGGTCATCGTCGACTACAGATTATCGATCAACTTCAAAAGAGGGGTATGGTGCTTATTTCGATTTGCCTTTTTTGTAAAAATGACGAGGAATCTCTGGACCATATTCTTCTACACTGTCCCTTTGCATGAGAGTTTTGGACGTGGGTTACACTGTCCCTTTGCATGAGAGTTTTGGACGTGGGTTTGACTTCTCTCTTGTTGATTTGGGTGCCTACCAAAGTATTAACATTACTTTGATGTAAATTTGGTCCCCCAAGTTCTCAGCCTTGGTCTGATCTTATGGAAGATCCTTCTTGCCGTGGTGATTTGGAATCTTTGGAAAGAGCGTAACCTGAGGACCTTCGAAGTCAAATCTAGAACTCACGACATTTTGATCTCTGTAATCAAATCTTCGGTCATCTTGTGGGCTCGTGCTTCCCAACCTTTCAAATCCTTGCCGGAAGAGCTTTTCTTGTCACACTTCTTGGACCTGCATTTCTTTAGGAAGAAAAGCTGGCCTCGCTCGATGCTTTGGGCGAATCCACCCTTTGGGTAGTTCATGCTGAACTTTGATGGTAGTGTCCTTTTGGTGGGTTCCTGAGAGCTCACAGGGGGGGATGTTCTCTGGAATTTTAGTGGGTCAATGCCTTTATGTGATATCAATGACGCAGAGATGTGGCACTAAAAGAAAGCGGTTATGAAGTGATGTCGATCAAAACGCAGATCAAGATTTGGTGTGCAAAATTTTAATTTTATTTTTAGAGATTGGGTAGGCTTCTTATTTTTATTTGTTAGGGTTAATTATTAAAAATAAGATTTTGTGGGTTAGTCGATAAACTCCATATTTTTTAAGAAATTAAGTCTTTTTTTCAAAAGTATGAATAAATTGTTACCTTTTTGTTATATGTGATGTCCGTTCCTCCTTTTGGATAAGGACAATAGGAAGTTACTGATATTAGCTTTAAAGATGCATATCTCTTTATTAGTTGAGGGATACAAGGTTTTTTATCTACCATTTTTATTTTTACGTGAAGAGATAGAAAGACAGTATCGTCTTAGAAAGTTTTGGAAAAGAATCCTTATAAAAGGGTTGCACGTACAATGTAATGGGGGATGGGAATTTTATGAAATAAAGAAAGTTTTCTTTGGAGAAAGATGGGCCTTTTGTGGGTTTTGTTTTTTCTCTTGAGTTTGGTTTGTGTTGGAATACTCGTATCCACACGTTTTATTCTTTTTTCTTGTGATTTCCTTCATGATTTTTATTTTTCTCTCTTAAGCACGGTTATTTTTGTTGGTGGTATTCATCGGTAAATTTTATACTGTGTCAGGTGGTATCAGAGCTTAGATTCTTGTACGATCGCGTGCTCTTGAAAAGGCATCATGGTTCGTGGATGTCCTTGACAACAAGGTATCCGGAATGAGCTGATCTAGCGAGAGCAGGACCTCAGTGAGATAGACTTCGAAATTTTGAGAAGGCAAGTAGAAGAATTGACCCAACGCTTAATGCAAAATCCAGCCTCGACACACTTTGATGATGGTAGTGAGTTGGAAGCTGCTTTCGAGAACCCATTTCATGCGCTCGCTTTGCGTCGGGAGCACCATGTTCGAGATAACAAATCTTGGGATCTGGGTATTAAAGTTGATCTACTGGAGTTTGCAGGAGGATTGCAAGTGGAAGAATTTAGTGATAGGATTGATTCTATCGAGGGCATCTTTGAATACAAAGAGGTGCCCAATGATCGGAAGGTGAAGCTTGTTGCCATTAAGTTTAAAGGTCATGCATCAGCATGGTGGGAGCAATTGAAAAAGACTCAGGAAAAACAAAAAAAATTAAAAATCTCTAATTGAGAAAAGATGAAGAATAAGTTAAAGGAACAGTTCTTGCACTTTAACTATACCTAGACAATGTTTTGACCTATGCCCTTCGTCAAGGAGGGAGTCCGTTGATGATTATGCTGAAGAGTTCTATCAATTACTTGCACGAAACAACTTGTTTGAGATGTAAGAGCAATAGGTTGCTCGATATATTACGGGACTGCACCAATCAATTCAGGATGTCCTATGTTTATACTCTCTATGGACTGTATCGGAAGCCTTTCAACGAGCTTTAATTGTAGAGAAGCAACGATCCTGGAGCAGGGCTAATGCAGCCACGAGAGGAGATTCGGGTCTCCGAACATGCTAGTTTCAAGATCATGGTTCTAGGCCTGAAGTTGCACCATCATGGGGCTGTAGATATGTCGTTGCAACACCTATTAATCACCCAAATATTGTTGGTCAAAGTGCTAAAGTTCAGGGCAGCAGCTCAACTCTCCGTTGTTTCAAGTGCGAGGAGGTGGGTCACAAGGCTGAAGACTGTAGGAAACAGGTGTCTTGATAAAAGCAAGCAACTTATGATTGTGGATGAGAACCTCGATGATGCTGATGAGTATGACAGTGATCCAGTTTATGATGATGAGCCAGATGATGATGATCTTGTCTATGGAGATGTTAGAGAGTTTTTAGTTATTCAAAAGAGCCTTCTAACGCCTAAACAAAAAACTCAGGAGGATTGGTTGAAGACCCATATTTTTCATACCACCTGTACCATCGGAGAAAAGGTGTGTGAGCTTATTATTGATAATGGGAGTTGTGAGAATGCTCACAAGGTGTGGTTAAAAAGCTCAAGCTTGACACAGAGAAGCGTCTCCAACCATACAAGCTTACTTGGTTCAAAAAGGGCAATGAGGTATGAGTAGAAAGTAGATGCCACGTTTCTTTTTCTATTGGAAAGAAACATTGTGATGATGTATGGTGTGATGTGGTTGTAATTGATGCTTGTCATCTATTATTGGGTAGACCATGGCAATATACCTATAGAGCTATACATGATGGGAGGAGGAACACATATACTATTTGTAAATATAATAATACAACTGTGTTAGCTCCCATAAAAAATGAAATTACGCCTAAGCCTAAACCAGGGGAGGGTGCAAATTTACTCTCATTGGTTAATTTTATGGAGGAGGTTCAGGAGACTAAATTAATTTTTGCTTTAGTAGCTCATGAGGAGGATTTAGATTCTGTTATTCCAACAGAAGTCAAGCCTATCGAATTATTTGATGAAGAAAAAAAGGAAGCACATAAAAGAGAATCCATAAGTGATGTTAAATCAGTCATCGAACATTCTCAGCTCGAAGATGTTAGAGTTGAGCATATACAATTATTATGGCTATACGATGACCAATTCCTTGAGGGCTTATCAATTTCGGTGCACGATCATTGTCTTTTGAATATTGTAACTCACAGGTTCCAAAATTGTGTTTACAACATACGGATCGAAGAAGATGACGGGAATAATACAACTTTCATCTAAGCGCAATTCAAAACTCGATGACAAGTTTTTCTAATCAGGAGAGAATGATGTAGATCAAGATTTGGTTGTTCAAATTTTTAATTTTAATTTTATTAATTTTATTTTTAGATATTGAGTAGGCTTCTTATTTTTATTTGGGTTAATTATTAAAAATATGATTTTGTAGGTTAGTTGATAAGGTCTATAATTTTTAGGAAATTAAGTCCTTTTTTTAAAGGTATGAATAAGTTATTATCTTTTGTGGGTGAGATCCCGTCCTCCTTTTGGATAAGAAAAATAGGAGGTTACCGATTTTAGCTTTAAAGATATATGTCCAGGGATACGAGGTTTTTTATCTCTTTTTTATCTTACGTGAAGAGGTAGTAGTTAGCTTTTTTAAGGGATAAAGTTTATTTGATTATAGTATTAGCTTATTAGATAAGCAAGACAATATCCTTTTAGAAAGGAGCCCTTATAAAAGGGTTATGGGGGATGGGAGTTTTATGAAATAAAGGAAGTTTTTTTTGGAGAGAGATATGCCATTTGTGGGCGTTATTTTTTCTTGAGTTTGGTCCATGCCGAAATACTCATCCGCAAGTTTTGTTATTTCTTCTTGTGATTTCCTTCACGATTTTTATTTCTCTCTTTTAAACGTTGTTATTTTTGTTGGATGATAATCGCCGGTAAATTTTATACTATGTCATGAAGCTTCAGGCTAATATTTCTAGACTCACCATTGAAAGCGACTCAGCTAATGTTATAGCTTGATGCTGAGATCCTATGCTTGTGCTTTAGGTCTTGACCTCATCTATAGATATTATTGTCTCTACACTATCTGGTTGAGAGGTCATCTTTTGGCACATCTTTAGGGAGAGGAATTTTGACCATTTTCACCGACTAAGTTACTTTTCATTAGCTTAATAAAATTTTAAAGTTTCAAACAAAAAAAAAAAAGAAAAAAAAGGAAGGGAAAGTATATTTTTCTATATTATTTATATAGTTCAATATCATTATTATCATCCGAGCATTATCCTAACTATTTGGCGTTTGCTATACAAATCATTCTATTCTATCAAGAGTCATACCTTCAGTCTAACCATAAATCACCATATCTCTTCTTACTACTTCCATCCGTATCTTTTGGGCATTTTTCTTATCCTTTTAGAGCCTTCCACTTAACTAATTTGCTCCTTAATCGGTATTAGATTAGGTTTATGATGTACATGACCAACTCACTTAATTCTACTTTCGTCTATTAGAGCCAAATCTAAGTTCCTTTTGTATGTATTCATTCAGAATTCTATTCTTTTTAGTATTACCACTCATCTATCTCAGCATTCTCATCTCAGTTACACTCATCTTATGGATATGTTGTTTCTATGGTTCCGTATCTACGTCAAAATTTCAAATCTCTCGCACTCAAAAGATCAATAATGATTATTCCTTTATCAAGAAATTACAGTAGGTGAAGATCCTAGAATTTATTCTCACTCGAAAATCGTCTAGCACTAATGTATTTTACCAATGTAGACATTATTGCAAAAAGAGAGTTCTAAAAACTAGTCCGTCATAAAATCTTAAATCCCATCATACTTTCTTTCAATTTTCTGGAGATTTTTACAAAGGTAGAGATATACTAAAAACTTGTCCATAAAAAAATTCTGGGTCTCCTACATTGTGCTAGCAACTTTTTGTAGGAGCCTGCCCAACCAATGTCGCTGAGTTGGCATGGGCTGCACAGGAATGATCATTCTACTTCATGACAACAATCTCTCTCTATTTACACTAATATTCTCTATAATTATTATTATTATTTAATTCTTTTTTAAAAAAAATTAGTTTATGCATGTACCCCTTAGATTTTTTTTTTTTGTCCTAAATTCTCATCACCGCAGATATTTAGTCATGACTTTGGACCTAGAAGATATGAAATTAAGGTTCCCATATACCTTTTCCTCTTTGATTGTTTTTATTCTCAAAATTTCCACCACTTCGGATATTCGGATTCGAAACCACATTCAAGTTCAGATTTTGAATATTTGAAGTCCGCTCTCCACATATAGTAAAATCACATTTGACTTCAGATCTTGACCTATATACAAACTCAAATGTTAGATCTAAAGTCAAATATGACTTTGACTATTGAAGACCTGAAGTGGTAGCCATTTTGAAAAAAAAAAAAAAAAAAACAGAAAAAAGGGTGGGTATGCAAGGGCTTTTTCAGTTTGAATCTCAAAGATGTGAAGGGTTAGCAATTTAAGAAATAAAAAAAAAAAGGCCAAAAAAGGGTACATGCATAAAATAGAAAAATTTGGAGGCGATTTCTTAATAGCAATAACATAAATTTCTCCAGAACTTATCTACATAGGCGAAACAATAAAATTAAAGTATAAATGCCTTTCTTTTTTTTAGAAATAAAAGTAATCTCCATTTTTCATATTTTACACAAAGGTCCTTTTAGGGTATGTGTGACAACCCTATCTTGATATTTCATGATATTGTAGAATCCATAATAATGTTGATCTTAAAAGACAAAACAATACCTCTTAAAACCTTAATAACCGCTAATTTTGAATTTGGAGGGATTCAATTCTTGTGTATTTTTTTGCACCATCGTTTTATAGTATTCAAGAAGACATGATAGCGAGACCCGACCCACAGTGGCTTCGCCATTGACGCTCTTTTCAAGCTCTGAAATTAGATAGAGAAAGAGAACCCTTGAAGCCCCTTGGAAAGAACAAAGACATTGGACTTTTTAGTGACTGAAATCAGAGATGGGTTCGAAGACTAATTCATGGATCAAGAGTCCTCTGGTTCATTCCGATGGATTTGGGATTAAACCTAGAAACGTTTGCTTCAACTGTTTTGAGAGATGTCACTGGGCTCAAAACTGCCCTGAGAAATTGAAGAGAGAGAAAGTTTGCAAGGAAGGTTTTAGGAGGGAGGATTCTCTTGTGTACTGGAAGAGAGAGAATGGAGAAATGGTGACGAATCTTTTTTAGAGAAGAATTCCCCTGTGGTGGGGGGCCTTGTCCTGTTAAAATCTCCTAGACTGTAAAAAATCCAGGAATATAATTTTATATATATGCCTCTGGGTAAAAGTTTCAAGGTTTTGGTTCACTCATTGTGGTTTACTTTTATTTTTATTTATTTTAAATTTTAAATATAGCCATGGATTCTGTAACTCTCTCTCTCTCGAACCCTACTTCTCTCCAGGCCCTTGTCCCTCTCACAAGCCCTTACCCCTTTTCTCTCTGTAAACCCTCTTTGTTCTTATTTTTGGTAAACCAGCCCCTCTCTTTCTTCTTGTTGTTGCTCTCTTTCTTCAAGCCCTAGCCCTAGCCCCAGCCCCCATTTCTCTTCAAACCTTTGTACAAATTTCAATCTACAGAAAATCTAGAGAGTTATTCAACATTTTGGTGACAATGGCATAGGGGAGAGAAAACCCACAAATAGTAGAAAACCTCACTCTTTTCAAACTTTTAGAGAGAAAGAGGTAGAGGTGGAAATGGAGAAAAAAAAGGGAATTTTTTTAATCTCGGAAAATTATAGCCAAACATGTAAAAAATAATATACATTAGAATAATAACTATGCAAAATAGACAATGCCTTAATTCATATTTAACTCAAAAAGAGTAATGACACTATGAGACCTTCCCACACTCATGTGAGTAGGACTCCAAATGATCACCATTAAATTTTGATATAGATCTCTAGAAAAGTTATCACATGGGTGTGGGACTTGGGTGAATGGGTTTACTGATAACTTTTTTAGAGATGTGTGTCAAAATTTAATAGTGATCATTTGGGGTCCTACTCACATGAGTGTGGGAGAGTCTCATAGTATCAGTACTCTTAAAAAAGATTGAATATTTATATCTGATTTTGTTTAACAGAGCCTTAGGTTTTTATGTTTTTCTAAATAATCATGGTTTGACACTAGATTGCATGTTCTTTTTTTTTCAACTCTGTCTGGCATTTGAAGTACCAACCACCGACTATCGGGCCAACACTTCTCATAGTAGATAGATCTTTATCAACCATTTTGCCCCAAACTATTTCGGTAAGAAACACATTTTTTCATCATTTGAGCTAGTCCAATACTGGCTTGGGATATTTCAGGCAAAAACAAAATACCAATGAAAAAAAGAGACTTTGATGTAAAATTAAGGGACTTATGCGTTAATTTCCCAATAATATACACCAAAGAAAGAAAACATGTGAGCCAAATGGTTGAAAAAATGAGAATAAAAACTAAATAAAAAATCTTATATATATATTGACTATTGAGTGACTTTGGTGTTCCAATCATGAGCCATTGCAGTGGATTGTGGGTCATGAAAACTGTTGGGTCAGTTTGAGAAAGCTAAGCGGATCGTGATTCGCAGTTGCTGGTAGAGTACTCCCATGTATTGATAATTCCTTGATCTAACGGATCTGATTCCCATCAAAATTAATTATTTTTAATTAATTTTATGATATATGATTTTTAAAATGTTTATTTGAATTTTTGTGAATATTATGATATTTTAATTTAGTCATTTGGATTTATAAATTATGATAAATTAATTTTTCAATGTTTTTAATAAAATACAAGATTTAAAATTCTAAATATGAAATAAAATATTTTCTAAAAATATATGGGACCTCCATAATGATGGGGCCTAAAATTTAAAAATATGTGAATTAGGTGGGCCCACACGTGGCCACCAAAAGGGTCGTGCCCCCCACCCATTCACGTATTCTTCTTGGGAATAATATTTATAGCTTGGCTAATCTTTTGGGGATAACCAACTTACATGAAAAGGTTGAATATTCGAAATTTTTAACAAATCTTTGAATCAAGATCGATTGATCCAATAAATAAAGATCGGATATACTAAAATAGAAAATAAAATATATACTTGTTTTATTTAAATATTTGATAGGAATAGATCTAGGAAAGGGAGGTCTCCCCTTTATAAAATTACGTATGTATTATCTCCTCTTTCTTTAAGAATTTTCTCTCTCCCTACCTAAATTTAGTTTTCTCTCTGGATTCCCAAAGGGGAGGCACGCCCCAATTTTGAGGTACACCCCAAGTTTTATCATCCATCTCTCCTAAGTTTTTCTAAGGGGCACACCCAAATCATCTCTCATGCTCAAATTAAGATTAGCTTGCGGTGATTTGATTTTTGAGTAGCAAAGAGGAGGATCCCCTTGCTAGTAGACCTCTCCCTCTCTCTTTGATCAATCTCTCATCTCTCATCTCTCAAAAGATCAAGCTAAATGGGCTTGAGCAAAACTAAGGCATTGAAGCCTGTTGGTTTTAAATCAAGATCCATATGTCATTGAGAGGGTTTTGTTATATGTAAGAGAATCAATAGATCAATCATAGATCCTGAGCACTAGCTAAAGGATGATACTCAGTGTGAGGTGTACTAAGTCCGGTTGAGGTAATCTCTGACACTCTCTTTTGTTTCTCACCATATTTCATTATATTATCTTTATATTTCCAAGCAAAAGAATTGTGGATATTTTCTTGTTTTAAAGAAAATTGGTTTAATGGCATCAAGGTTTTTAATGATATTGGATTTGTTACTATTATTTTATTTGAAGTAAGAGTTATTGTAATAAGACTACTTATAAGTGATATTTGCCACAAAAAAAAAGAAAAAAAAAAAACATGGGGTGAAAAGAAAAAAAAAATATTCCCCAGCAAGATCAAGTTAGCCTTTCTTTTATTAGTATAAGAGTTATTGATACTTGATGTCATTAATTATTTTTCTCTTTATTGAGTTTAGATCAAGCATGATAATGAGATATAAGAAAGCTAATGACCTTTGTGGTCATGTAATACGTTAACGGTTAGGAATTATCGGAACATTCAAACACCATAAAAGATACTCTACAGAATGAGCATTCTGGGTGATTTTGGAGCAGTGGTATGAAGAAGATAATGATGTATTTTTCCATTGCATACTTCAGTGATATTGTGTATTTTTTAGAGTAAAATCTACCTGCAAAATTTTAGTAGGAGATCTTAAAACAATTGAGAATTATGGATTAATTAATAAAGCGTGTCAATTCTTACCCACAAAATCCAAGAACTGTCGATTGAGTTCCATAATTGTTTCCACCAATCATTTTATTTTATTTCTAGCTGAAGTTTGACTGTATATAAAATTGAGTCTATTTTCAAACAAAAATAGTCTCATCGAGAAATTCCCTGTGGTTTGAAAGATATGGTCTATTTATTAAAGGGTGTGCAAGTGTTGTTTTCTGCAACAAAAACTATTTTAATAACTTGGAAGTCATGATTTTATTCTCATTATTAACATAATGTTTTATAACCCACACCTAGTTTGTAGACTTCCATTTTGAGTCTAGTTTCTAATAAAATTTATTTGAGAGAGAAATATTTATGGAAAAAGAGAAATAAAAAATTTGGATTAAAGAGTGGTCATATTGAATTTTCTACAATTTGGTATGTTCTTCATTGAGATATGAATATCTATATTTATCAAGCCTACTTAACATAATAAGATGATGGTTGTGGAAATATATGTTTTACCATTATGTATCTACTTTCAAACAAAATTAGTTTGAAAGGGAAACTGTATGAGGGTAGAGAGAAAAAACAATTTTACTAGATAGTATTCATTTTAGAATTCTGCAGTATCATTTATTTTGTGACGTGAATGTCACTTATTTATTTCTATGAAGAACATTGTTATTTGGGATTTACACTGTGATGTTATGATTTGGTTTTGAGTATAGTTTTCAACACAAAATATTTCAAGAAGAAATTCTTTGAGGATTGAGAGAAAACAAATTTTTTTATTGAGAGGAATACAACTTGATTTTCTGTTGAGAAAATTGTATTATGACGTAAACGTCACTAAAATGAAGACTCACTAAATGGTATGATTTATAGATGGAACTGAGCACTATTTTATATATTTTTAGTCTATTTCAATTCCCAAAAGGATTCAGAGATAAACTCTTTAAGTTGAGAGGTAACATATTTTTATCATGGGATACTCATGTTCGATTCTGTAGTAAATTAAAAGATATGGTATGTTAAGACACATCTTTGGATTCCACATAATGTAGACCTTATTAAGGCTCGTTTAAAAGTTTTATAGTGTGTTATAAGTTTTTTTTATTATAATAAAACTTAAGAGAGAGGTAATGCAAAGTTAGCAAGATATGACATTCTACGTGAAGAGTATTCGATCTGGGAATAACAGAAGGAAGAAGAAATACAAAACCTATAAAATCATATTGGTTTTTTCAAAATGAATGGATATATAGAGAGACTTGGTCGTAGCACAGAAACGCTAAAGATGAGTGAGAGAATCAAAATTGTGATATTTGAAATAATGTGATGAAGAATATTATTTCTTCAGGGTGTAAGATAGAGAGAATTCAAGTACCAAAAGGATGGATACTTCATGACATGTGAAACCGATGACCAAATATATTTTCCATCAGTTGAGTGCTCTTCCAATATCACAAAAGTTTGTCAAACAAGTAAAGCAATGAATCAAGAAAGCCTATGTACCACACACTATATGGTTTTGATATTCGAAATCTATCCCACATTACATGGTAAGGTCTATAGGGAAAGATGATTCAATAACTTTTTCTTTTATATTTAATATGCTTTGGTTATATTTTTTCTAATTGTTTTATGAATATGTATGGAGTGTATGGACATTAAGTGATGGGTGCTAACAAATTTGAAAAAACCGATTTATGAATACTTTGTGTTTTAGTGCCTCATTGTGCTTAAGTATGAACTACTTAAGGTAATAATATACATGGAGATGTGATTTGATTAGGGGCTTTGAGCCCTATGTTTGAAACATGAGAGATGAGTGTGACTCATTCAAATATGTAAGTACGAAAGGAGTGTTATGATGGAACTCGGTTTTAGTGATTATCTTCCCAATAATGTCTATAATATGATGTGTTGCATGTGATGATGATATCTTGATAAAGTCTCCATATTTGCCAAAATGAAGTCTTTTGTCAAGGTTTTAATAATCATTCTTTAGTTATGCTTTATTTTAGATAAAATTATAAGATGGTATTAATGATTTGTTTTTATGGCCATGAACTTGACCTGGTAGGAAATTAAACGTGAATACCGTAAATGATTTATGAAGGCTAAGCATGTATTTTAAAATTAAATTGGATGATTTGAGAAAACCCTAAGTTTAAGAATATGATTTTGAGAAAATCACATTGTCTTGTAAGGTCCACTAAGTCTTTATGAAAAATCATTTAAACCATTATGCTATTATATAACTATTGCTTGTGAATGTATATATATATATATATATATATATATATATATATATATATATATATATATATATATATATATATATATATATATATATATATATATATATATATATATGTATATATATATATATGTATATATATATCCACTTTGCGCCAGGATCTACAGCACTGTCATTGATTTGGTTTGACGAAGTTTTATTTATTGGTTTTTATGTTGCAGGTTTTCAAGTTTATTTGGAAGCGGTTTTCAAGAAATTATAACAGGTATGTGAACAGCATCACTTTCTGTATAGATAACTTCTTGATTTTGTTCATTCCGTCCTGTCCATTGTCTGGTATTATTCAAAATTCTTTGTTTGGTATCATCGTCCACATAAAAATCCCACCATCCCCTTAACCATCCTGTGAATCCATTTACTATTGCTTTGGCAACTTCTTGATCATGGTTGCCTGCCATTTTATTTGCAGAGGCATACATAGTCATATGTCTCATGACATCTAATATTTTTAATTCGGATAGTCCATCAATTTGCCAGTTGACTATTGACCTTCCTGAATAGGATACAGCCTGTTGTATTGAATCTTCTTCCATTTGAATGTCAACAGGAGTAGGTCTCTTATGATAGGGTAAGGCTGTTATGGGTTTCCAATATTTTCCATAAGCTATTTTGTTGATGGTGTCCATTAGAGGTGTAGTATCCATAAATGCTTTTTCCTGATTTTGGATTGTATCCTCTATTATGGGTTCTTCCTCTGTGAGCATCATTGTTTCATGCTCAGGTATGACAGCTTTTCCTTTGTCAGACGACTCAGGTATTTGAGAAGTAATGGTTGGTGGAGGAATATTGATTTGAGATGAAGGTACTCCTTTCAGATCTAGTTGGGATAGTTTGGAAATTAATTGATTCATAAGGGATTTATTATTTTCTCCAATGTGGAATTTATTCTTATTTAACTCAGGAGGTGGTTTAAATAATACTGATTTAGGAATGGGAGATATAGTAGGTGTTTCTTTGGATACTATTCTCTCTATCCTCTCAGTTTGCTTTCCAAGAGATTGTAAATATAGGTTTGTATAATTATTCTGCTCTACAATATGAGGTATGTATTCCTGTTTTTTATTGATTTCTTTAGGTATGGCTTTGTATGGTGTAGCCACTATATCATAGAAGGATGAGGAATGTACATGCTCATTCTTTTTTGGAATGCCTGCTTTAAGTATAATACTTTTCTCAGGTGGATGTGTACTAGCTGTTGTAGTACCATCAGTACTTATATATGTTTTTTCTTCTATTGTTTGAATTTTATTAAATGAGGGAATAGTAATATTTTTCTCTAAACATAGATCTCTTAGCCAATGAAAAAATCCTATATTTAATCTTTCTTTGTGTAAAAACTTATTATATTTTTTATGTAGTAATTCCAGTAGTCTAGGTGGCTGAAACCTTTTTAAATACCATTCTCGGATATTTTTATTTTCTTCTGATAAATAATCTTTTTTAATAAAAGCTTTATTTATTTTTCTTTGTTTCCGTTCTAGCTTGGCTGCTAGATAAGCTGCAATATATTCTTCCGAATATTGAGTATTATCATTATCCTCTTCAAGTTGTAATGTACAAACTTGGAAGTCCTGTAATTCTTCTATACTGGGTTCAGTATTAGAAGTTGTAGGATGAGATGTTGATGTATATGTTGGAATTACAATATTATCTCTGGTCCTATGTGTTCCTTGAAATTGTATGTTTGAATTGGATGAAGACATTTGATTAGGAGGAGGTAGTATAATTACATTTGGGTTGTGAGAAATAGATTTTCTACTTGGTATTTTATTTTTACTATTTCTCTTTCTATTGATGTCAATATCATCTTGGACTTGTAAATTTGTAGTTTGGAATTGTATTTCTACATTTCCATCTGTATGTTCGATGATATGGTTGGGAATATGATGTTGAGGAATTTCTTGTGGTTGATTGGCATTTTGTAATGCCCATGATTGAGGTAGAATTATATCTGACCATTTTATGGTTTTTGGAACTATCATATTAGATTTTTCTATATTTGTTTGGAACAAAATTGTTTGATCTTTTTGATCAAGTTTTAAGGTATTGGGACTTAGTGTATTCATGACCTTATAATATATTCTATAGATTATAGCTAGATTTTGTGAACCATGGACCATATTGAATCCATGTGTTTTGAGATTTATTGTCAGTATATCTAGGATATTTGGATCAGTTAAAAAAACAGAAAAATTAGGAAAACAGTTAAAATAAATTGGACCACTACAAAGGCTGGATTCAACCATGCCTAGTAGAGAGTCTGTGAATATATTGTGTCTTGTATCTCTTAGGCATACAAGCACAGAAGTGTTCAACCCTGGTCGGGTCAAAGGTTTTACGGCTATTTGAATGAGGCCAATGTGTAAATATTTGTAATTATTTTCTTTATGTTTTTCGATTACTTTTTTCGAGAGTAGGTGAAAGTCTTCTTGATGTTGTGTTACTGATAGACTTTCTTCTACCGTCTTGATGGCGTAACCCATCTTGAGTTTAAAAGATCCTTTATTATAAACATCATGTATTGGTACCTTAGGGATATTCCAATTTTGAATATTTTCCTCAATATCATTTATAATAATTTGTTCTTTATTCTTAACTCTAAGTTTTGAAGATGAAGGTACAGTTTTACCAGTAAGATTCTTTATGAGATTTGTCATCCGTAGGTTGCGGATAATGACAATCTGGACATTCAGTGGCCTTAGCTTTTTTCCCTAAGCGGCTCTCCTGGCCTTGACGGTACTTTTCGCATCGGCTTTCACTTGTCTCTTGTCTTAACTCTCGGACCAACTTTCTTGGTGGTCAATCTCACTTGGTTTCTTATAGTAAAATGTATCTTTATCTTAACCTATGGAGTGAAAAGAACAGTTTTACAAATTCTTCAGTTGTAACTGTTTGCACAGTTCCACTGTGGAATAGTTCGACTGTTGTAATTTGTTTGACAGTGTATCACTGTATGGCTCTGATACCACTTTGCGCCAGGATCTACAGCACTGTCATTGATTTGGTTTGACGAAGTTTTATTTATTGGTTTTTATGTTTCAGGTTTTCAAGTTTATTTGGAAGCGGTTTTCAAGAAATTATAACAGGTATGTGAACAGCAAGCTGTTGTAAGTTATTAAGGATTGTAAAATTCTATAATAATTTAAACAGAATAATATGATTCCTATGAATGGAATTATTGAGATATCAAGCACTATCCACTGAGCGTAACTAGTGTTACCTATTTTAATATTGAATAAAATTTTAAACTGCATAACATGCAGACATAGATTTACAGAAAATCACACTAGCATCTTATTAATATTCACATCTGCTTACAAGATGAAAACAGGGAAATAAGAAAGAGGGATATTACATGGAGATAGGTAATAAAAGAGAAATAAAACAGAGAGGGATAAAATAGAGCGGAGTTTAACTAGAAAGGAAGTAACTTACTGAGCACACAAACAGTAACTGGAAAACAATTTCCAGTAATGAGGGCAATACGAAGGTAGATCTGTGATATTACAATCACACATAAGTATAGAGTGAGGTAAGAGAGAACCTGGTAGAGCTATGAGGGCAATGATAGCTGGACTGGTCTGTTGCAGAGGTTCGCACAGGTGTATGAAGATTTCAAAGGTGGACTGTGAGGTTTAAGGTTCAGAGGTGATCGAGGTAACAGGGTTATAGAGGTCTAAGGTAAAGTTGCAGAGGTAGGAGGTCTGAGGTATGAGGTCTGAAGTATGAGGTCTGAGGTATGAGGTCTGAGGTATGAGATGCTCAGGGGTTTCAGAGGTCGAAGAGGCTCAGAGGTTATTGAAGGCTTCAGAGGTTATCGCAGGCTTAGAGGAGGCTTAGAAGAGGCTTAGGCTCCGAGGATAGGAGAGGAGGTGAGAGGTTAGGCCCTGCCTGTTTGAGAAGGAGGGGCTTCCTTCTTATAGAGCTCGAGGGGAATCTCTTTACAGCTGGCAACACCTAGTGGACGAGAGAAGACAAAAGAGAGAGAGGGGTGGAACAGCTGGCAACACTTAGTGGCCGAGAGAGGACAAGAGAGAGAGAGAGAGAGGATGTCGGCATAAAACGACAAAGAAGAGAGAAAAGAGTGTCGGCAGGATGCGACAGAAGAGGGAGAGAGGTGCTAGTGGACAAAACTACGAGCATAGGGGGATGCTCTTTGCACAAAAAGATAAAAAAGCAAAAAGTAAAGCATCTATGCACAGTGGCTCTTTTGGCCTTATTACAATTTGAGTACAGTGTTTGCTGTCGGTGGTGGGACCCTTGTTTATCCCATATGATGATTGTCGTTTATTGTTTCTGGATGGTGATGTCATGGATGATCAATTCATGGTTTCTGGCTGAATTCGTCTGGATCATCCTCTTCCGGATCCGTTTCGTCTGGATCTGTTTCTTCTGGATCCTTCTGACTAAGTTGGAGGTACCTATTGGTGTGTAGTGGAGAAGACTGAACTGTTTCTTCGGAAGATGTGGGTTTTCTTCCTGCTTCAGCAAAGATTTCTTTCATTTGTTTCTCCAGTTCTTCCTTAGAGGCATGTGGGTTGGTTTGAAGCATATTTCGAAGGTAAGTTGGAAAATCGAAAGAAGTGTTTGGAGTATTTGGGTTTTTCTGGTATATAGGTGCTTTAAGTGGTATTCTTTTTGGAGTGGCTTTGGTGAGATCCATTTGAAAGATATCCCACCATTTTACAGAGATAGTCTTTCCCAAACGTGGGATGTATGTATAATCATTGAAAGTATTGGGTGAGATGGTATAATCCCATTTCATAATCCAAGGGATTTGGTATAAGGCCATAAAGTAGAGGTGAGTATCAACTGAATTATTGATATTATTGTATTGTATAAATTGCTCCTGCAACTCCTTAAAAGCAGGAGGTAAAATCATAGCAGTTGATCCCCACACGAAATACCAGTTTTGAAACCAAGTGGGGAACCTTTCAAAAAATGGTAGCCGGAACTGTAAATACCAGCTATGAGTATTGTTAGGGTTTTGATAATAGAAAAATTTGTGCCAAGCTTCGATATACTCAGCATATTTGAAATACTTATAAGAAAATTCAGGATTTTGTAATTTTTTTCCTTGTGCGGGATTAGAACCCCACTCAGTATAAGAAAGAAGTTTTTTGATCTGTACTTTTGAATAGGCTATGATTCGGGTATTCTGTTGAAAGTAGTGGACAACAGAGATGGACCATGTTTCTATTAGAATAGCCTCGTAATACTCTCGGGTCTTAAGCCCATTGATAGGATTAAGATGATTTAGAAGGTATAGTGGTGCAAGCTTGCTTGGATCCATGTGAACCTGATGTTCATCAATGGTTATATCCATTAGGAAGGCTCTTTCAATGTATTCTGATCTTGGAGTGTTGGTAGGAAGAGTGGATTTTGACTGGGCTGGTGAAAATGTAGGACTTGAAGTTCGTGCTTCTGGGTATGTAATTTGATGAACTGGGGATAGAGATGGTGAGCGAATATTCAGGGGTGAAGGTTCCCCTTCATATGGAACTAAAGAGTGCATGTGTTGTTTTCCCCGGCGAGTATTGCCTCGGGAGCCCATATTTAAGGATGAAAGATCCTTATCAGATAGGTTATCTTGGAATAATTGAAGTGCAAGTGAAAGTGGTGATTCGTCGTTGGCGTCAGTGTTGCCCCCTTTGCAAAAATTCACGGGTCAGAAAATCGGGTAAAGAATTGGAAGACCCGGGGAGATGTTCAATAGAAAAGTCGAAGGCAGAGAGAATAGCCTGCCAGCCAGCAAATATTTGTTTAGAAATCAAATTTTTAACATCTTTTTGCAAGATATCTTTGGCAGCTTTGCAATCGGTGCGTATAAGAAAATGTTGGTTTAAAACATCACTTTGAAACTTTGTGACACAATGAACAATGGCTAATAATTCTTTTTTGACCATTGAGTAATTCAATTGGGTTGAATTCCAAGCCTTTGATGTATAAAATTCAATTGGGTTGATTATTCTTCCGAATATTGAGTACGGCAATATTGAGTACCCTGTTTCTTATTTCCCTGTTTTCATCTTGTAAGCAGATGTGAATATTAATAAGATGCTAGTGTGATTTTCTGTAAATCTATGTCTGCCTGTTATGCAGTTTAAAATTTTATTCAATATTAAAATAGGTAACACTAGTTACGCTCAGTGGATAGTGCTTGATATCTCAATAATTCCATTCATAGGAATCATATTATTCTGTTTAAATTATTATAGAATTTTACAATCCTTAATAACTTACAACAGCTTGCTGTTCACATACCTGTTATAATTTCTTGAAAACCGCTTCCAAATAAACTTGAAAACCTGAAACATAAAAACCAATAAATAAAACTTCGTCAAACCAAATCAATGACAGTGCTGTAGATCCTGGTGCAAAGTGGTATATATATATATATATATATACCAAGACAAAAGCTTTTATTTATTAAAGAGAAAAAAAGAAAAAAACATTGTGCCTTGAAGGTATTTATAAAACTGGGAGAAAAACTGTCATGCACTAATTTTTGAATACCTATATATCTTGATCCATATTTCTAGTTATTTCAAATTATCTATTACCGAAAACCTTGAACCATAGGAAATATTGTAGGAAGATCATCTTGCTAGGTCTCCTTGACACGTGCGGTGTGGATTAGACAACTTGGTTTGTATGGGTTTATAACCAAGATACTAGTGTGGTTAAACCTTAGTGGTTCGAAAAATGGTTTTACGAAACTAAACGGGCATTGAGTTATTGCGTAGTATGAGACTTGTTATACTATCTCATGACACAAGCATGAGAATGCTGAGATAATATTTCTTATATGTTGTGTTTGAGAGGGAGCTATTAACAATCCCATGATTATTTTTAGCTGCTTGGATATTCAGTTATACAGGTATCATGTTATGAAAAGATCTAGATAAACTCAATATTCTAGTGGGAGCACCAGCTTGTGTTTGATAGGCCAGCTGGAACGACATACTGTAGTTCACCCATGAAACCCGGATGCGTGGCGATAATTGTATGGCTACAGAAGGGAGTAGCTTAATTGAAAAACTGCTTTAAGTCAATGAAGATACGACCCCATGCGATGAGGGTAAGTGATGATCTTCTGTGATAACAGATCCATGATTCACGATCCGACATAAAAGATGGACAACAACCACGTTCGGAATGAGATCTAAGCATCAAAGAGAAAGAGGCGCTGCCTCCATAAATCCTTTGTAAAATGATTGATAGCAAAAGCTATGATTACTGCAATAAGAGAGAATAAGTGAAAAATGCTTGAGGGAGAGATTGTAATTGGGGGGATGAGAATGTGAGAAAAATATATTTTAAGGCCTCCAAAGGCCAAGTGAGATGTTGGGTTTATGCGGCCTTTAAAGCCTTATTAGAGCTTGTATGAGAATTTTATATAGTGAAACATAAACTCAATGAGAGTGTGCTCATCTTGTAGATCATACTAGGCA
The DNA here is from genome assembly GCF_054954075.1 of Amborella trichopoda. Lineage (NCBI taxonomy): Eukaryota > Viridiplantae > Streptophyta > Magnoliopsida > Amborellales > Amborellaceae > Amborella > Amborella trichopoda. Next base: position 46,716,557 of record NC_142338.1, on the reverse strand, counting down.
AATGTGATTTGCCGATACTCGGATTAGGCTTAATGTGCTAGGCCAGTCGAGTTTGGAAAAAACCAAGGTACCTGAGCATAAGGATCTATCGAGAAGGGTTTAATGGGTTAGCACTTGATGATGTTAGAGTATGCCCAGATGAGAGCCAAGGGACATGTGGCCCTTGCGTGTGATGAATAGCCTTTAGAGACATGGCTAAAACCTCATCGTTATATCATCACATGTCATATACATAGATAGCCGTTTTAAGATTCGTCAATGAGGGTGAGCGTGTACATGTACAAGATATTACCCATATGCACCATAGAGTCATGATTGTGTCATGGTCTGGAGGAAACCATGAGTTTTTATCTCTAGGGGAGAACCTGAAATCCATAAACTGGGATTGCGTCCTCTAGTCTATTGGCTGACTTTGGTGGTCCAATCATGAGCCACTGCAATGGACTGTTGGTTATGGGAACTGTTGTGTCAAATTAAGAAAGCTAGGCGGATCGTGATTTACAGTTGAAGGTGGAATTGATAATTCTTAGATCTAACGAATCTGATTCCCATTAAAATTAATTAGTTTTAATTAATTTTATGAAATATGATTTTAGAATGTTTGTTTGATTTTTTGTGAATCCTATGATACTTTAATTTCGTCATTTGGATTTATAAATTAAGAAAAATTAATTTTTCAATGTTTTAAATAAAATATAAGATTTAAAATTCTAAAAATATTTTCTAAAAATATATGGGACCTCCATAAAATATGGGACCCAAAATTTAAAAACGTGTGGTGAGGCTTTTTCCATGACTTGGGTTACTTTTCCAACTGTGATTCCTTGGATTTACTTTGCCTTGCCTACTCATAGTGTTTTGGAGAAATACTCAACAACGTGCTAGGGAACAAACTATACATTAACTCTCAAGCAAAGAGACATTTTGGAGGATATTTTATTTACTTTGAGTTTTAGGGATCCAACTAAGAATAACTAGATGATTAGTTTGAAACAAAAAAAAAAAAAAAAATTGGGGTTATTCAACACCTAGATCTTGCCTTTTCAAAACTGGATATCCCTTATTCAATCATGGGATGCTATTTGTTTGAAGCACATAAAACATACGATTCTCTTTAATGTTGATGACTATTACATCCCAAAAATTGGAGTCCTAAATACTATTCCTAGCTTGAGATTCACCCAAGGGAGCAAATGGATAGTATTCTCCTATGGTAGCAACATTCGTTTGACAAAATACGAAATGCTACGCTTCGTACTCAATTTCGTTTCGCCTCAAAATCGCAATGAGCACATACAGTGGAAATATTTAGATTAATTTGGAGACTTGAAGCTATATTTTCTCATGGCCTATGGCTTTAGGATCTGTTAGGATATGAATATCTTGGGTTCATATTGATATACATCATTATGGATGTATGGATATATATCTCTTGATAAAGTTAGGTATCTAGAAGATAGAGACTAGGTTACTTGGTTATCAAGTTATCATACCATATTTATCTCCTGTAATTTTGTGATTGTCGTCTATATATAGAGGTACTCTTTGATATAAAGATTCATCAAAATAATAAAGATGTAGCTAGTTGGGCTTTGGATCCATGAACTCGTCCTGAACCAAATGTTATGTTCTCTCTTCTTCTCTCTCAATTGTTTGTGCATGTATGCTCCTACAAATTCTAACATGGTATTTAGGCATCCGAACAAAATCAAGTGGAGCATAAATAAATAAATAAATAAATAAACGCAAATATCATATTCTCTCTCATTCTTTATGTCATGACTCATGAGCTTATCCGTTTCCGTTTGTGGTGAAGATTGATTTGGGATTTTATGGTAAAACAAAAAAAACAAAAAAAAATTAAAGAAGTAGAGAAGAAGGGAAAAAAAAAAAAGGTGGTATTTGTTTTAAGATGTGGCGGGCTCTTTGCTTCGGGTGCTCCTTACACATATTTAGGTTGTGTTTGATAACCGTGAAAATTGGAGAAAGTACCCAACTTTCCCTCTTACAGTAATTTCTCGAGTTTGACTCGAGTCTATGGTGGGAAAGCCGGAACCCATTAATTTATGTCGTTATTGTTCCCGTGAGGAAAGTTGCAGCGCCAGAAAACTATGTGACCCTCTTCCAACCATAGTTAGCAAGTCTTCGTATAAAAGACGAATTTTTGAAAAAATCTCCGATTTTAAAATCTGTTTAGAACTCCGATTTTTTTCAAAAGATGTTAAACAAATTGTGGTTTTTTTCATGAAACCGATGTAAACCCGTATTTTATTTTTTTCAATTTTTTTTTTCAAAAATCTTCTTCCCTATAACTTTATTTCTTCATTAGTTTAATATTATTGAATTTTTATTTAAAGATAAGCAAATTAATAGTATGAGTAAATTAAGAATCTTGATTTAAATTAAAATTCTATAAAACGTTTCACCAATAATTTTCGTTAAAATTTTTATAAAAAATTACAAATATATTCCATAAAAAACAAGATATCAGAATAATTGTATATCTCAAAATAATAGGCAAAGTCCGAAGACTAACCTAATGAAAAATGTTTTTTTTTCTTTAAACCCAGTGTATCTTTATAAAGGGAATTTTGCGTGAGATTAGAATTTGCTTGAAGATTTTGTATAGTAAATATTTAAGCAGCTGGGAATTCAGCATGAGATTCTAATTTGCTTAAACATTTTGTTGCTTTCTTTATGTATAGAGAAGTTTGATTAATTGTATTTTTTTATTTTTTATTTCATTGGTATATATAACATAGCATTTTGGATGGACTACTATTTTATGTATTTGGGTATGTATTTTGTTTAAGTTAATTGAAATCCTATGCTGAGGGTCCTTTTTGTGTTTTTTTTCTTATTCAAACAACAATCCTATAATTTAGTTTACAGTTCTTGTTATCTACTAATACAGTTATTGTGTTAAGTATTATTTATATTTCATTTTATGCTCTAAATAAATTAGGTGATATTTTTCGGGTTGTGACAACATAGGAAGTACTATTGTTGGACTTATTGAAAGTTTAGACAATAAACTGTTGAGTATCACTCTAACAACACCATGAAATGTCATAAAATTATTGTTCAATAGTTTTATGTATCTATATAATAACTGCAAATTATAATCCTATATTATGTCATTTTTACATATCCGATGTTTTCCCTCCGTTTTTTTTATAAAGCCGAATTATTTACGACTTTATAAATTACCCTTTTTTTTATTATTTTGGTAATCTGTATTTTTGACCCGATTTTTTCCACCGACTTTTATAAACAAAATCGATTCATTACCGAGGTTTTGGCTTGCTCGAACTTCTTAACTATGCTTCCAACCCATTTCTCTCATGGAACCATTCCTACTCGCTCTACGAACTAAGCCAATACGTTTGCTTAATCTTTCTCATCCTCTCTTACATAATTCTTAGTGCTTGTATGCTCCGATATGCTACTAGATTTTTGGGCATTTCAGGGTCATAAATTTTAAAAGGGTTTGTTTTGTGGATTACAGTTTAATGTTTTGATAGCTTTATGATTTCAGTGATTTCATTGTGGTGCTTTTTGCATAAACCTTTTGGTGATTTCAGAGCCAATTTTTTTGGGGATTGCGTGGTGTTGTGTTATCTACATTATCATCGGATAAATCTATTTGAAATGTATTGCATTTCATGATGAACTAGGATTCAGTGGTTGTAAAGAATTTTTTTTTTTTTTATTGCATTTTTCAGGAAATAAGTTGATATTGTTGCAAAAAGATATAAGAAAATGATACAGTTTAAATTCCTTGCTCCAATTTATATTTTTGAATCTTTTGATATTATGAGTTTTCATTTTCATTGCTCTATTTTGGATGTAAATTTTATCACCCATGTTTTTATTTATGCCACTTAATTGATGAGTGCAGATACAACCCCTGAGCCATTTGATTTATGCCACCACAGTTCTGGGCAGTTGATTAGGATCCAAATAATGGTTCTCATACCTTTTCTTCTTTAGTTTGTTGTTTATGAGATGTTTTATTTATATTTTTTCTTTGTTGTGCCCAATATGAAACTTCATTGACAGGCGTAGATTGGATGAACGAAATTCTTTTATTTAGTGTGATTGCCTAGTCTTCAATCCATGTTATATATGCTATTCCGCATGAGCTTAATAATTTGAGGCCAGAATTGTATTCAGGTGATTGGAAATGCCGTATTCAATTTTTGATGTTCAATTTCCTAGCCTCACTGTTATTAGTATGTATAATATTGATATCTTGTATACAAATTTTGATTCCTTCTTACTACCATATGCAGTATTTAGTAGGTCAGTAGTATTTAGAAGAAGTATAAATTTCTTTTGTGAGTTGAATTTACTCGTCGGCCCTAGCTTTATTTCTATATTGCTCTTAGTTGTATATATTGAATGTGTAATATCTCCTCACTTGAGATCCAGCCAATCAAAAAATAAATCTAAAATACCTGATTAGATATCCTAATTGTGATTGATATGTTGGTTCAGAGATTGTCGAAGTGTAAATTTTTAAAACCTTAATTGTGCTTATGATATCAGGAATTAAACATTTGATAGCTTCATACTACTTAGTTGTTGGTGTGACTGTGACAAGTTCATCGACTGGCAGTACTGTAACTTATTCAATGAAGTTATGTTGCACCTGACCATGCTCGACATTTACATCTAGATTTGTAAAAATCAATATAGGAAGTATTATTTGGGTATGTATTTTGTTTTAGTTAATTGAAAACCTATGCTGAGGGTCTTTTTTGTGTTTTTTCTCTTATTCAAACAATAATCCTATAATTTAGTTTACAGTTCTTGTTATCTACTAATATAGTTATTGTGTTAAGTATTATTTATATTTCATTGTATGCTATAAATAAATATGTGATATTTTTCGCGTTGTGACAACATAGTATGTACTATTGTTGGGCTTATTGAAAGTTTAGACAATAAATTGTTAAGTGTCACTCTAACAACACTATGAAAGGCCATAAATTATTGTTCAATAGTTTTATGTATTTATATAATAACTGCAAATTATAATCCTATATTATGTCATTTTTACAACCCATTCCTCTCCTGGAACCATTCGTACGCGATCTACGAACTAAGCCAATAGGTTTGCTTAATATTTCTCATCCTTGCTTACATAATTCTCAGTGCTTGTATACTCTGATATGCTACTGGATTTTTGGGCATTTCAGGGTCATAAATTTTAAGAAGGGTTTGTTTTATGAATTACAGTTTAATGTTTTGAGCGCTTTATGTTTTCCGTGATTTCATTGTGGTGTTTTTTGCATAAACTTGTTGGTGATTTCAGAGCGGATTTTTTTGGGGATTGCGTGGTGTTGTGTTATCTGCATTATCACCGGATAAATCTATTTGAAATGTATTGCATTTCATGATGAACTAGGATTCAGTGGCTGTAAAGATTTTTTTTTTTTTTTCTTGCATTTTTTCAGGAAATAAGTTAATATTGCTGCAAAAAGATATAAGCAATTTATACAGTTTAAATTCCTTGCTCCAATTTATATTTTTGGATCTTTTGATGTTATGAATTTTCATTTTCATTGCTCTATTTTGGATGTAAATTTTATCACCCATGTTTTTATTTATGTCACTTAATTGATGGGTGGAGAAACAAGCCCCGAGCCATTTGATTTATGTCACCACAGTTTTGGACAGTTGATTAGGATCCAAATAATGGTTTTCATACATTTTCTTCTTTAGTTTGTTGTTTATGAGATGTTTTATTTAAATTTTTTCTTTGTTTTGCCCTATATGAAACTTCCTTGACAGGCATAGATTGGATGAATGAAATTCTTTTATTTAATGTGATTGCCTAGTCTTCAATCAATGTTATATATTCTATTCTGCATGAGCTCTAAAATTTGAGGCCAGAATTGTATTTAGGTGATTGGAAATACCGTATTCAATTTTTGATGTTTAATTTCCTAGCCTCACTGCAACTAGTTTGTATAATATTAATATCATGTATACACATTTTAGATTCCTTCTTAGAACCATATGCAGTATTTAGTAGGTCAGTAGTATTTAGCAGAAGTATAAATTTCTTTTGTGAGTTGAATTTACTCGTCGGCCCTAGCTTTATTTCTATATTGCTCTAAGTTGCATATATTGAATGTGTACATCTGAGATCCAGCCAATTAAAAAATAAATGTGAAATACCTGATTAGATCTCTTAATTATGATTGATATGTCGGTTGAGGGATTATCGAAGTGTAAATTTTTAAAACCTTAATTGTGCTTATGATATCAAGAATTAAACATTTGATAGCTTAATATTACTTAGTTGTTGGCATGACTGTGACAAGTTCATCAACTGGCGGTACTGTAACTTATACAATGAAGCTATGTTGCACTTGACCATGCTCGACATTTACATCTAGATTTGTAAAAATCAATATAGGAAGTATTATTTGGGTATATATTTGGTTTTAGTTAATTGAAATCCTATGCTGAGGGTCTTTTTTGTGTTTTTTTTCTTATTCAAACAATAATCCTATAATTTAGTATACAGTTCTTATTATCTACTAATATAATTATTGTGTTAAGTATTATTTATATTTCATTTTATGCTCTAAATAAATATGTGATATTTTTCGTGTTGTGAGAACATAGTAAGTACTATTGTTGGACTTATTGAAAGTTTAGACAATAAATTGTTAAGTATCAGTCTAACAATACAAGGAAAGGTCATAAAATTATTGTTCAATAGTTTTATGTATCTATATAATAACTGCAAATTATAATCCTATATTATGTTATTTTTACATATCCGATTTTGTTCGCTCCGTTTTTTTTATAAAGCTGAATTATTTACGACTTTATAAATTACCTCATAGTTTTTTTTTTTTGGCAATCCGTATTTTTGACCCGTTTTTTTCTACCAACTTTTTTAAGCAAAATCGATTCATTACCAATGTTTTGGCTTGCCCGAACATGTTAACTATGCTCCCAACCCATTCCTCTCCTGGAACCATTCCTACCCGCTCTACTAACTAAGCCAATAGGTTTGCTTAATATTTCTCATCCTTGCTTACATAATTCTCAGTGCTTTTATGCTCTGATATGCTACTGGATTTTTGGGCATTTCAGGGTCATAAATTTTAAGAAGAGTTTGTTTTGTGGATTTCAGTTTAATGTTTTGAGAGCTTTATGTTTTCAGTGATTTCATTGTGGTGTTTTTTGCATAAACTTGTTGGTGATTTCAGAGCGGATTTTTTTGGGGATTGCGTGGTGTTGTGTTATCTACATTATCACCGGATAAATCTATTTGAAATGTATTGCATTTCATGATGAACTAGGATTCAGTGATTGTAAAGTTTTTTTTTTTTTTCTTTCTTGCATTTCTCAGGAAATAAGTTGATATTACTGCAAAAAGATATAAGAAAATGATACAGCTTAAATTCCTTGCTCCAATTTATATTTTTGGATCTTTTGATGTTATGAATTTTCATTTTCATTGCTCTATTTTGGATGTAAATTTTATCACCCATGTTTTTATTTATGCCACTTAATTGATGGGTGGAGATACAACCCCCGAGCCATTTGATTTATACCACCACAGTTTTGGGCAGTTGATTAGGATCCAAATAATGGTTCTCATACCTTTTCTTCTTTAGTTTGTTGTTTATGAGATGTTTTATTTATATTTTTTCTTTGTTGTGCCCAATATGAAACTTCATTAGCAAGCATAGATTGGATGAATGAAATTCTTTTATTTAATGTGATTGCCTAGTCTTCAATCAATGTTATAAATGCTATTCTGCATGAGCTTAAGAATTTGAGGCCAGAATTGTATTCAGGTGATTGGAAATGCCATATTCAATTTTTGATGTTCAAGTTCCTAGCGTCACTGCAATTAGTTTGTATAATATTGATATTATGTATACACCTTTTAGATTCTTTCTTACTACCATATGCAATATTTAGTACGTTAGTAGTATTTAGCAGAAGTATAAATTTCTTTTGTGAGTTGAATTTACTCGTCAGCCCTAGCTTTATTTATATATTGCTCTTAGTTGTATATATTGAATGTGTAATATCTTCTCACTTGAGATCCAGCCAATCAAACAATAAATGTGAAATACCTGATTAGATCTCTTAATTATGATTGATATGTTGGTTGAGGGATTGTCGAAGTGTAAATTTTTAAAACCTTAATTGTGCTTATGATATCAAGAATTAAACATTTGATATCTTCATACTACTTAGTTGTTGATGTGACTGTGACAAGTTCATCGACTGGCACTACTGTAACTTTTACAATGAAGCTATGTTGCACCTGACCATGTTCGACATTTACATCTACATTTGTAAAAATCAATATAGGAAGTTTTATAAATGCCAATCATGTGGTGAATAGGTGGAATATGTCATGAAAGGTTAAGACAGGCAGCTTCCACCGTTCCCACTCCCAAACAGGTGAAAATACCAGTATGACAGTTTATCAAAATGGATTCCTCCTTTCAGGCTACCAATTTTCACTTTCCTCCTAGTTTCCAAGAAATTCAACAACTGGGATTTTCCTGGGAAAATGCAGAGAACGTTATCAAACACCTCCTTAGGAACGTTCCCTTCCTCACGCGCTTTGATAACTCTCTCATTTCGTTCCTCTTATCTCTTTTTATGAGTTCCACCTTCTCATTCTATACTTTTTCTTCTTCAACTTCTTCATATATTGGAATCTCACTTTGCTTGTGCATGGTGTTTGCTCCACAAAATTAACGGTGATCATGGTCATCTCAGTTTAATGTAGAAATTATTGCTTCATTACTGCATTTAATGCATGAGTTATTGCTTCATTACTTCATTACTGCATTTAATTATTGGTTCCTTACTGCATATATATATATATATATATATATATATATATATATATATATATATATATATATATATATATATATATATATATATATATATATATTGTTTGTTTATTTTGGGTAGATTAGTGGGCATTATAGGCCCCTACCCATAATTTTTACTAATATTATCCAAATATATATTTCATGTATTTTTTGTTGGAAGCTCATAATCTGAACTCTAGCATGCTTTGCAAGATTGGTGTTCCCTTTGTGTATTTTTCGGAGGGTCATGTGCTTTATTTGTGTGGACCTACCTTTGATTTGTCAGTTTCAAGTTTCAACAGTAAATTTTTGGCAGATGTTCAATGTTATTAGTTTGTCATTTCTAATGGGAACGCAAATTTTTTGAGGGGAAGGTTAACTTTATAAATATAAATAGGAGTAAAACGAAAACCACAAAAGAGGTAAATAAGCATCCCACAGGTTGGGTGCTGATAATACAACATAAAACCATGGTAAAATGGGAAAGGAGAGAGGCTAAGAAGGAAGGAGGCAAAAAATGCAAAAGCATATGACGAGAGACCACGAGATGTGGTATACCAGCAGCCCACATGTGGGGTGCTTGGAGTACAACTATCCCTGAGTATGAGGAAGATGAATAGCAGGTGAAGGATAAAACCGAGTTTGCAAGTAGCTATGGCAGTCAAAACTCCAAGTGTCTAAAGATGCCCTGCAAAAAAAGGTATACCATAGGTGGGAAGAGAGCAGAAGAGAGAGGAGTTGAGAAAAAGTGGGGCTAGGAAGGAGAGGTGATAACGTGATGAAAGAGAAAGGTCAGATGGTGAAAAAGAGAGTGGGAGGGTTAGGGAGAATGGAAAGAGAATAGGGAAGTCAATGGGACTGGAGGGTGTGAAGGTAGAGTAGGAGAATATAGTGAGAGTGAGATAAGAGAGGGAGATAGAAGTGAAAAGGAAGAAAGAGGTGGAAGAGGTGGGAGGGGGAATTGTGGAGGGCGTAATTTTGAGCCCTCAAAAATGTATATCATTGTAAAGTTTTTTTCTTTCTTTTTTTTTTCCTTTTCTTCTTCTTTGTCTTTTTTTTTTCTTCCCTTTTTTTGACATTTTTTTTTCTTTGTTTCCTTTTTTTTCCTTTTTTTTAAGAAAGGGGATTGGGTGCAAGGGAGGTGGGAGAAGGGTAGGGAGAAGCGAGCTATAAGGGGATGGAGTGTGCACCTGTGAGGTTGAGAGCTTCTTCCTTAGCCAATCCATCTGCTTCCGTGTTGGCTTCTCGAAGGATGTGTTTGAAGCAGTGTTTTAAAAAACGGCGAGTCGCAACGGACTTGCTCGAGTCAACACAGGAATCGGCCAGCCCCTATCGATTCCAGTAAAGCACGTTAAGTCGTCCGATTTTAGAAAGGTATCGACTATTCTGTATAGAGAACTGCCCACGGGAATCGGCTAGCCCGTATCGATTCCCGTAAAACACGTTAAGTCGTCCGATTCTAGAAAGGTATCGGTGATTCTGTATAGAGAATCGCCCAAGTCAGCGGTTGTGTACAGTGAACCTTCGAATCATTATAGTTAAAGGCCCAAAACCTGCCTACATCAGCATGTGTTGTACCCTGCCTATGTTAGCATGGGTCAGCGTGGACCAACCCCCACATGCGCGTATAACGTGCAACTCCACATGCACGTGGCAAGCAACAACCTTCAGCATGCACTACCATACACGTGGCCAAGACAACAATCAATCGATTAGGATGGTTGGGTTCTTTTATAGCACTATTTCTTCCCACATCGCTTCAATGCGGTACATTTCTGTGAGTCATGAATAAGAAGGCTGGCAAATATTGTTAGCTTTGGATAAATTGTTGTGAGATGGTGTACGCGCGACGGTGTATGCCCGTCATAAATAAGAAGGTTGTACGTCTGATGGTGGCAATTAATTTAGACAATAAAAAAAATTATTAAAAATAATAATTGGGTGCCATCACCCCTATCTTTCACTAAAAAACTTTAAATTTACTTACCAAAAAAATATAAAATCTCTATTAAGCTATTACATCATGGGATTATTTCATTATATGAGCAATAATTAATTAATTAGTTAATTAGGATTAAAAAATTAGTACTAGCTCATAGGATATTAAAAAAAGAAAAAAAATAATACCAATTCTAGTCTATTGGATATTAAAAAAAAATAGTTTAGAGGATATTTTAAGAGAGAAAAATAACACTAACTCATACCTCTTTAGAATTTATTTCAAGTTTCTTTATCAATTATCCCACATTGCAAATACTTTTTTTTTTAATTTATTAATAACCAAAACTTGTATATTATTTATTAATTTATTTATATTATAAATTTGATAATGTATTATTTTTTCTTATAATTGTAAATAATATTTTTTAAATTAGATGATATTATAAAATATTTTATAATTTTATTTGTATAGTAAAATAATTATAAAATATAAAGTGATAAACTACCAACTTCAATTGCAATATATATTATTATAGTTAGTTAAGTTGTAATAATTTTGGACAAGTAAAACAAATTAATAAATGCTTGATACTTTGATGTGATACTAATTTATGTGGGAAATAAATTTTTTTAATCTTATAATATGGAAGTGTTTGTAACTAGTTACCTCACATTGCAAGTATGAATTTATTTATTTACTTTTTAATTTTATTAAAATATTATTGTAAATTTGTATTCTAAATTCTATATTTCTATCTACACTAATTGTTATATATTCGATTTATTTATTTGTGAGGGTCATACTCTTATTTGTACTAATTACAATGATAACCAAGTCATATATTTTAATTATTAATATATTTATTTTACTTATACAGGCATCTAGATAGGAAAACGTCTCAATAATCACCTATTTTTACAAAGTAATGAAAATACGTAATGCACCACTCTTAAATTCTTTTAGAAATTAAAATAATATTATTTTTAGAGATTTATAATGATTTTTTAAATATTTTTTGAGACAAAAATTACCGAGTCTACTCGATTCCCGATTTGAAAGGCCGATTCACCGGTCCAGATGGATTTTTGGGGTGCCCGATCCAGGACACCGATCTATTTTCTAAACCACCGGTTTGAAGCTAACCGCTCGTAGAGAGCTTCACATGAAAGGAATATATGCTCAAAGATAGAGGTCAAATGCCAAGGAGGTCGATGCTGATTGGTAGCCCATAGAATGATATTGCCGGAGTCAGATTCTACTTGCATACCATAGGGTTGAGGCCCATCCTGAGGCACTCTCTTGAGAGCCAAGGCCTCTACCGTGGTGGAATCTATAGTGCAAAGTATTCTAAGAAGAGAGGAATATGCCTTCAAAGTTAGAAAGAGTGCCTCCATAGCCCGAGGGACCATGATTCTCAAGGGAAGATCCGTCCGTATTAAGTTCGAAGCTGGGTGGAGGGTTCCACGTGGCTCTAATGGTAGGGGAGGGGATCATAATATTCAAAAGTACTCCCCAATTACAAAAGAAATGTGTAACAGGAAGGGATATAAAAACATGAATGAGTTTAGGCCACAAGGAAATCAATGCAATGATTGAATCACGTATGGAGTGTTGGTGCCTAGCAGAGCCGTGGCCATTCCTCTCCAGCCATATGCTCCATAACAGAACAGCCATCACGGTTTCCTGCAGTTCCTTGGGATCTTGTAAGAGGAATTAAGAAAAATTATAGGGCGGAAGTCTCTCAACTTTTCGGCTCTTAGAACTTTAGGGACTAGTGATATGACGGTGAAATTTAGGGTCGTATTTAGTTGATCTCTACATAGAATTCTTCAAAGAAAGCCATAAGGCCAAGGCCAGGATATCTGATGTAGGAGAATTTAAGGGAACAATAAAATCAACAAGAATCAGACCAAACACAATTGCAAGTCGAAGAAACCTAGGGTTTCTTCCCCATACCTCAAGCTAGGGTTCCAAAAGCCCCAACTTTTCTCTTTCAATTTCTAAAAAATGTGAAATTGACTCTCTCAAGGCCCCACACTCCTCTTGTTTATTATAATTCAATGTTCAAAAACATTACATGTCCGTACAATGATTAAAATGACTTATATATCTTAACTTAAACTTAAATTTTGTAATGACAGTTTTACCCCTATGAACGGTGCTTGTGAATAGTACTTGTGATTCTTCAAGATCTTGTTTTTTATCTAAGTATGCCTCGAAGATTGGTGGCAGATGTGAATCTACATCCTTCTGATTTTCAATATGATATGTGTCAAAATCAATAATCTCATCATCGAAATCGAAAACCCTATAGTGATGTTCCCCACATCTAGGTCTTATGTCACTGTCCACATTGCTCGACTCCCCACGTGAAGCACAAAAGTGAAAAGGCTTGCAATCGAGATCTTCTTGGGCTGAAAGATCACTGTCGTGCCCATTATTGAGGCTCACGAATTGCTGTGTCAGCTGCTGTACTTGTCTTTCAAGTTCCTCGATTCTGTTATCTATGGGATCACAGAGTGGATATACAAAAATCCCCTTTTTACGGCCCCTTCTCGCTGACATGGATTTGTCGAAATCACAAACCCTAAGCAAATAAAAAAAAAAAAAACTACTGAAATCAGTAAGATTTAGATTGTTTTGACAAAGTCACAAACCCTTAGACAAAATCAGCGAACCTAGACCCCCCATTTTAACTTCCCCGCTTTGTTGTTTACCTAGGGCACCAAAAAAATTGGTGATACAGTAACTCTGTATAATGCTACAATTATTTTTGTACAGATCGTGGGCTCTGATACCAATTTGATGTGGAGAACTTGAAGAAATAGTAGAAAATTAGCAAGAAAGAACCTTGATACATACAATTTTGGAGAAACCCTTAGGCTCTCTCCCACCTAGGTCTCAAGCTTTAGGCTTTTCTTCCCAAGACAAAGTCTTTTATTTTCTTAAAAGAGGAATACGTAAATGCCTCTCCAGCCCATCTACGCCCTTATTTATATTGAAAATTTTATCGTTTTGGACAATATTTGTCCATACAATTAACTTTCGATCAAAATATCCTAACTTATATATAACTTGAAATTAAACTCCTTAACTTTAATTAAAATATCTAAAAAGTCCCTAACTAGTTCAACAATGAAATAAATAAATAATATGAAATAGCCTATAAAACCTTTTTATAAAAAAACATTCAAACTATTTCTAGCTCTTCTTGGTAGCCCACCTAGGATTTTCATCCTCCAAATGTGAACGAAAATTAGGAAGAATCTGTTGTTCCCATATAAGATACTTGTGGCTACTTGTTGTGCTCTGATAAGTCATCAATATCTTAGAAATTTTGAAAAATGACTATAGGGGAGCCATTTCGCCCCAAGGCGTTACCCTTGGGGAGGTCAAAAACAGCCTCGTGAATTTCCTCAAGGGTGAAAGGTCTCTCAAGCCAAGCAGCATCTTCTCAGGAGAGAGTTTGGAAAGGGAGGTCTCCGATGGTGGGAGACGGATGCTGGGGATTGGAGAAGAGATTCTTGAAATATGTGATGAAGATGCGGCTAATATGTTTAGGTTGAAAGGAGGAACGATTACCATTTGAGATATGTGTTATAGCATTGAACCTTCTTCTAGAGCTAGCGGTTATGTGCCATTTAATCCTAGATCTTTGGTATCAATAGGTTTCCCCTTAACTTTGAAGTGTGGGATAGCAATTTCCCTATCCACACTGTCTTTTGGTAAGTGGGTGTGAGTCTCTTCCAAGGCATCAAGGAACTGGATTCTATTAGAATAAGCATTATTAATTCACTCCCTAAAGTTAGTTGAGAGGGAACAACTCCATTATTTGATGGAAGCCTTCAAGAGTTGAGGTTTCCTAGAGAATCTAAAATTAGCCCATCCTGAGACCGAGAAAGAGGTTCTAAACAGGTGAGCAAAAGAGATGGTTCTTCAACCAGAAAGCCAGGAACATGAAATTGTATTTCCAAAGTTTTTTCATCTCTATCTTTTGTCCCTTCATGATGCAAAGTTGTGGATTTTCTGTGAAGTTAGTCTAAATAATCATCTAGAAAGTGCCTATTAGTGAATGTCATTCATTTAAGAAATGTCACGCTCTCTATTCTCATACCTATGAGCATATTCAAATGAATTGTGGATGTTGTCTGGCGCAATTTTTCCGACTTGCATTTGGAGCTGTTACTGAGTTTTCTGTAATGTGACTTTATCTATCTCATGGGCCTTATGGGACAATCTACTGCGGCCCCCACCCCCCGCCTTTTTAACAATTTACAATCTTAACCAACTATTTTGTAAGTAATGACAACATGGAAGGGTCATAACCAGCGTTTTAAAAAACGCCGAGTCGAACCGGACTCGCCCGGTTCGACTCGGAAATAGTGAAAAGGGAACCGGATCGCCCAAAAATCGGAAATTGTCCGGTTCTAGAGAGAACCGGACGATTCTGTACAGTGAATCGCCGATTCACTGTACGGAATCGGCGAGTCCGAACAGTGAATGGGCGATTCCGTACGGATTTTTTTTTTTTTTTTTTTTTTTTTTTTTTTTTTTTTTTTTTTTTTTTTTTTTTTGGTAATCCATGATAGATTTTTTTGTAATCCATGATCGAATTTTTCGGTTTTTTGTAACCCATAATAGAATTTTTTGTAATCCATGATCGAAATGTTTGTTTTCTTTTCTTGTAATCCATGATCGATTTTTTTGTTTTTTTTTTTTTTTTTGTAACCCATGATAGAATTTTTTGTAATCCATGATCGAATGTTTTGTAATATATGATCGAAATGTTTGTTTTTTTTTTGTAATCCATGATCGAAATGTTTGTTTGTTTTTTTTTAATCCATGATTGAATTTTTTGTTTTTTGTTTTTTTTGTAACCCATGATAGAGTTTTTTGTAATCCATGATTGAATTTTTTGTAATCCATGATCGAACTATTTTTTTCTTTTTTTGTAATCCACGATTGAATTTTTTGTTTTTTTTGTTTGTTTTTTTTTGTAATCCATGATCGAATTTTATGTAATCCATGATCGAATTTTATGTAATCCATGATTGAATTTTTTGAAAATTTGTGATTTTTTTTGTTTAATCCATGATCGAATTTTTTTTTGTAATCCATGATAGAATGTTTTGAAAATTTGTGATTTTTTTTTTAATCTATGATCGATTTTTTTGAAAATTTGTTTTTTTTTTTTTTTTTAATCCATATTATTCAAAGAGAAAACGATAGAGATGATGATTCTGAGGCCACCTTATCCCAGCCATATTATTCACATATCGAGTCCCAACAGCAACAGTGTAGGGATGAGCACGAAATACTGTAAATTAAATGCTGAATGGCGGTTCATGCAGGGAAAGAACATATCAATATTCGCATATTCATTCAAAAACATGAAAATTCTTAATGGAGTACCCTCATTTTTTATTGAATTCCTAAAAACCAATATTTATAATGAATTTTAATAATTTTTTCAGATTTTTTTGAAGCTTTATTCTGACCGATTCACCCGATTTCGATCCGGATTACCGATTCGCCGATCAGGATCGCCGATTCGCCGATCCGGATCGATTTTTGAAAAGCCCGATCCGGTTTTTAAACCATTGGTCATAACTAAAAACTCAAATGATAAATTTCGACATCAAATCAATGAGGTTCGTAATTAATGGCTAAATCAGTGTTTCCACTTCTTCAGGTTAGCAAATAAGGGAAATTGCCACCAGCAGATTTCCTTTCCCAGTTGTCGTATACATGTGTTACCAAACAAGGTTCCCGACTTCCAGCCACCGTTTTCTTCTTCCACCATTTTCTCATGCTCCCAATTTCCCAGAGATTCTCCAGGAAATTAGTTTTCGCAGATAGCAAACAGGGACTGTGTCTCTCCATTTTTTCTCTCTCTTTGCAGGGTATTTCCATTTGAGAATCTGGACAGCTGGATTTCTAACCAAAGCAACAACAACACCTGACAATGGAGGATCGACAGAGAGCCATTCTCATCAAGTCAGCTTCTCTTTTTCCACCACCTCTTGGTTAGATCACGCGAACCCTAACCTGCGTTTTCATCGTTTACTTCTACAAATTATAGCCCCATCTTCCATCATTTCTTATCAAATCTTCCTCATTCATACAGTTTCCTTCTATTTCTCAAATTTTCTCTTGTTTTCTAACGTTTTGGGGGATTTTAGGGGTGAAGTTTTCGTATGGAACTGCTGGTTTCAGAGCAGAGAGCTCCATTCTCTCTTCAACTGTTTTTAGGTCAGGGATTTTGGCCGCCATGAGATCTCTGAAGACTGGTTCACTGATCGGTTTGATGATCACAGCTTCTCATAATCATGTTTCTGATAATGGTGTGAAGATTGCAGACTTTCATGGTGGTATGATGACTCAGGATTGGGAACCCTTTGCTAATGACTTAGCAAATGCCTCAAATTCTAAGGATTTGATAGAGGTTGGGAATCTGTAATTTTCTCTTAAGTTATTTGCATGGTTTGGTTTTAGATTTCTTTTCCCCCTTGTTATTATCAGTCGTGATTTTTTTTTTTTTTTGGGTCAAAATTTCCTCTGAAATTTAAGGGAGTTTTCTAATATTCTCTGTAAAGTTAGGGAACTAGGGGAGATTACCTGTGAATTTAGACTATTGATTGATTCATCTGTTATTATGTAAGCATTCAAGTCTTATGCTGTTCATTAAATACTCTGTTTTGGATGTGTAGATTAATAGAATTTGTGCTTCTTCATAATTCGTCAGTCCATTTTCTTAGTAGTTTGCTCTTATGTTTATTCGAAGGTTCAATCAGTCCTCAGGCTTGGGACTAGGGCCTCTGCCTGAGCCGAGCAACTCCGGTGTGTACCACCCCATAAAAGGGCTAAATAATAAAAAAGTATTGTTAGAAATAAAAAAAAAAGTGTAAAATGCAAACAAAACTCTAAAGGACATTAGAAGTCCAAAAAACAAGGAAAAAATATATAAAAGGCAGAATTTGGAAAAAATGAGTTATAGCATACAATTCAGAAAAAGTCCAAAAAGGGGGAAAATAAAAGAGTATATAACTTATGATAAGAAGTTATCACAAAAAAATCAAAACTATATATAGATACATTGATTTAGCAAAATAATATAATTTTTATGTTTTTGTGTTTTTTATATTACCGAGTTTGTACCTAAGAGTCTGAGAAAATAGTCTGAAGTTTACTTGTCTGAGTGGACACAGCCACATTTCGACACCTTGGTGGATCTTCTGGTCTTGCTCTAGAATAACTGGATCAGTTAATTTTGTAAACTTTTTTTAAACTTTAAATGGATGTCCTGTTTACTTTAGCCCACGAGCCTGCTTTTCCTAATTCATCATGCAAAGCATGCTGTTCTTTGATGTTCATTGATCAATTTGTTTAGATTTTAATTTCCATGCTGTGTAAATGCAACCCTTGGATTTAACTTTGCAGTTAAATTTGAAGTTTTGCTTCATTTAGGCCCCGTTTAGTATCTGAGAAAATAAGAAACTGAGAAAATGACCTGTTTTCTCAATTACCACTTTTTCCCTTGTTCGGGAACGGGGAAAAGCGTGGAAATGCGGAGCCCTACATTTCTCTGTGTTTCCATGCTTGTCCCAATTTTGGGGTAAACCGCAGCACTGATTTATCAGGAAGAAGAGAAGGGGGGGGTGAGACCTCCCTTCCGCCCTTTTATTTCTCTAACCACACGATCTCTATCCCCACTTAATCTCTCTTTGCCCAAGCACTAGCCCAAGCTTTCTTCGGTTTTCACAGACAGGTTACCCAATAGGGGTTCTGAGACAAGTTTTCTACTCTTCACTTTTTATCAGACTTTTAGTTTCGCAGGGATTCTCTAGGAAAACAGCTTTCTCAATTACCAAATGGGGCCTTAGCTTGTTCAATTGTCTACATTTTGCCTATATCCTTTTTCCCATTGCGATCTTTGTGACATTTCTTATACTTGGTTTCTTCCTATGTGTATTTATTACTTTGTCAGTTCACACCATTAATCAATTCAATTAATGAATTGGTTACATTTCTTCTATTGTTTAAGAAATGAAGGTAGGGTTTTTTTTTTTAAAAAAAGAGCTGTGACTGCACAAAACTTTACTTGGGTTAATTATTACATATAACGATTTAACAATGCAGTTTTTTATTTTTTATTTACGATTTCGTCTTTTGGTAACAGTTAATAGCTGACTTTGCAAAGAAGGAGAATATCCCTTTTGGAGGGTCACAGTCTGGAGAGGTTCTCTTAGGAAGAGACACAAGGCCTAGTGGTGAGGCTCTCATGGAAGCTGCAAAACAAGTATGCCTTTTATCTCTGTATTTTCTTCTTCCTTTAAAGTTCTTTATGCCTAAAAGATCATTTTCTCCTTTAGAAAATAAAGTATGACTGTATGGTATAATAAACATGTGTCTATATCTCCCCCACCGTTTCCTATTTCTCATCACAGGCAATTATTATTCTCTAGAATCTAGATATTCCATGGAAAAGATGCTTTGTGTTTTCTTTTTGTCCCTAAGCTTTATGGTTTTATGTTTTTTTTTTTTTAAATAATTTTTGATCTCTTATGTTTTCATCTTTGAATGCTATATAGTGTAACTTCATTCATTTGATTGAAGGGGGTCAGATCTGTGATTGACGTGGTTGCGACTGACATGGGCATTTTAACAACCCCACAACTTCATTGGATGGTCCAAAATAGAAATAGAGGCTTAAGGGTTACTGAATTCGATTACTTCTCACAAATTTCCAATTCTTTCAGGTATGTCCATTAGTGTTCCATGCTGTCCTTGATTATGGAGTGGAGAAAGTTCTTAGTACTGTACTTATGTGCCCTATGACTTATCTAGCAATCTTGCAATTTATTTTACTGGGAAGGGCTTCATTAACAAAGAATATAAGTTGATCAATATGGACCTTATTCCTAGGTTGAGGTCTTTATTCTCCTTTGCTGCTACATGTATACCCAAAAAAAAAAAAATTAACTGATGATGATTGCAGAAACTTAATGGAACTGATACCCAGAGGAACAAGCCCTGAGCCTTTTGATGCAAAACTGCTTGTGGATGGAGCAAATGGTGTCGGTGGAGAGAAGCTTGAAGGATTGAAGAAATTGCTGAAGGATTTAGATATTCATGTTAGAAATACAGGCAAGGAAGGAGAAGGAAATCTTAATGAACGAGTTGGTGCTGACTATGTGCAGAAAGAGAGGGTAGTGCCCTTGGGTTTTGGCCCAAATGATGTTGGGTTAAGGTTGATTACTCTATTTCATGATTCCCATTTGAAATCTCGTTATTATTTTTTTTTCCAGGGAAAAACCCCAATTGTTGAGCATTACCCACCTGGTATCTGTTTTAAAGCAAAATTCTTGTTTCCTAAAGGGAGTCACCTTGCGAATTAGCTTCAAAAGGCTCCAGTTTTAAAGAAAAAGTAACTGTGCTGATTGAGAAGGTACTTACTATTTTATTGGTTTTAGTTTCTCAGGTGTGCGAGTTTGGATGGGGATGCAGATAGGCTTGTTTATTTCCTTTTCCCATCAGAAGGATCCAAAAGCATAGATCTTATTGATGGAGATAAAATATTGTCACTTTTAGCTTTATTTATCAATGAGCAGTTAAGGATTCTGGATAACAAGGAGAAAATGGGTACCTCTGAATATGATTATCCAGTTAAACTAGGCATTGTACAAACTGCATATGCTAATGGGGCATCAACAGATTATCTAAAAGAACTCGGCATGGAAGTTGTTTTTACTCCTACCGGAGTGAAATACCTTCATGAGAAGGCTGCAGAATATGATATAGGAATCTATTTTGAGGCAAATGGTCATGGAACTATTCTGTTTTCGGAGAAGTTCCTTAAATGGTTGGAGGCTAAGATTCAGGACTTAGCTGCAGGTTAGCATGCGTTTGTGAATTGTTTCTATAGAAAATAAATCTAATTGGTGCTTCCTTCTTATATTTTTTTTTGACTTTAGGTTCAGAGATGCAAAAAGCCGCTCAGAGGTTGTTGGCTGCAAGTAATTTGATCAATCAAGCTACCGGTGATTCTTTGAGTGGCTTGATTTTGGTGGAGGTTGTTCTCCGCTATATGGGATGGTCAATTCAAAGGTGGAAAAGCCTTTATCAAGATCTTCCCAGTAGGCAAGTGAAGGTTAGTTGTTACCCTAATGTAGATGAGAATTGATTATTATTTTTAACTTTTTATTTGAATATTGTTTTCTTTTTCTTGTTCTTCATACGTTATCCCTCCAATGTATGCCCTTGTTAGTACTCGACCAGCTATTTCAGGGGGTGAGCTCCTTCCCATACCCTTAAGTACTAGGAGACTGTGCCACACCTCCATTTTCTTTCAAGGTTTGTCCTAGCAATTGACACCTGGAATTTCTTCATGTCGTCTAGAATGGAGATTCTTATGGACCACAATAGCACTCTCAACAGTTAACACTTTCAAAACAAAAAACCAGGAATTACAAACCCCAATGCCTCATGGAACGAAAAATATAGAACTTTATCAGGGGCTCATGGAAACTCCCAACCAGACTGTTGTAGTCTAACAGCTACAACTTTCCGTTCCTTTGGAACAAGGGTGATGAGCGTAGTCATAGTTCCACATTCCATACCCCAAGTGCAAAAATCAAAGTGGAACTCTCTTGAACTCTCCTGTGTTGATAGAATTCCACTCCTAAATAGGCCTTCTATAACTGTTAACTCCATGGTGGTCTTGCAAAAGACTTGATGCCTCAGCATTATTTGTTTATCAAACTAGGTTCTAGAGCTTAGTGGGGTTATCTAAAACTCTAGATTCTGTTGTGTCACTGGTTCTAAAGTTTCTAAACTTGTTTTTTGAGTTTGATTCAGAACTTTCTTTTACGATTTTACAATAAAAAACTCTTTTTCCTTCTTTTTGCTTTGGGGATATTAATTTGTTCAATTAATGCACTGCTGTGGCGTGTTAATTTGTTTCCCGGACTATATTCTGATCAATTACTGCAAGATGATCTAGTCAGTTATAAAATTTCCGAATTATGTGGTTTTTTTTTAGTGAAGTATTTGAGTCATATTTTGATTGATATGCAGGGTTTCATGAATTACCAGAGTTATAATAATTCTTTGGTTTTTCCATAAACCTTCAGGTAAAAGTTGTAGATAGAACTGCCGTAGTTACCACAAATGCAGAAACCAGCGTTTTAAGGCCTCTGGGTCTTCAGGAGGCAATCAACTTAGAAGTTGGTAAGAAGATTTACACACTAATTAGAAAACCTGGGTTTAATTGAATGTCCACTTGTGTCATACACATACACACATGTGTGTGTGTCTGTGTGTGTGTGTGTGTGTGTGAGAGAGAGAGAGAGAGAGAGAGAGAGAGAGAGAGAGAGAGCAAGTAGTATGTAACTAGGGATGCATTCTTTATGTAATTTCTTGGGTAATTCCCTCTCTTCACTATTTTCAAGTTCAATTTTTGATGCAGCCAAGTATTCTCGAGGCCGAGCATTTGTTCGGCCCTCTGGCACAGAAGATGTTGTACGCGTGTATGCAGAGGCATCCACCCAACAAGAAGTAGATGCCCTCGCCCAAACTGTTGCTGAACATGTAGGTCGGTTTCTTGGTTAGTGCTAACACATTGTTATTTTTCTATTATTTTTCATTGGATTGTTTGTTTTCCTAAATCTTTGGGATTATTCTTTTACATATGCTATTTGACTTTGATGAAAGTGTGCAAAAAATATTTGATGCTTTTGTCTAACACACAATCTGATCTCAAATAAGAAGGAAAAATTTCCTGGACTTGCAACAAATGTGATTAGGAAGAAACAAAACTGTGACATATTCTGGATCATTCATTTTGTTATTTTCTTTTAATGTATGGTAAAACATTGCGCTGATGATTTACAATGGAGTATTGAGGAAAAATGTAACAATGTATTTATGCACAAGGTATACAAAATGAATTTTCAGAAGAAGAAAGGGCCGGGGGGAAGAGAGAGACACAGCTAAGAGTTGTTTGCAGGGGGGTGAAGTAATGTGTGTGTGTGTGTGTGTGAGAGAGAGAGAGAGAGAGAGAGAGAAGAGAGCAAAGAGTTGTTTGCATGAAGGAGGGGGTGAACTACAATATTGATTGTTGTCTCCCTAAGCCTGGAGAGACAAAGCTACAGTCAAATGCAGTTGCAGGGGTGTGTAAGCTGCAACAAACTAGAGCTGCACTGTTGCATATGAGAGAGAGCTGCAACTAAATGTGCTGCATGTTAGAGAGAGTCAATGAAATGGAGCTGCATGAATGAGAGAGAGAGAGAGAGAGAGAGAGAGAGAGAGAGATGGAACTAAATGTGCTGCATAATAGAGTCAGTGAGATGGAGCTGCATGAGAGAGAGAGCCTCAATGTTGATTCTTCTTTTTCCCCCAAGTGCCCCTGCCTGAAATCAGTAGGGTGGCATAGAGGAGCTCATTCCAAGCATCCGGAACCCCTGGGAGGCACCAATGACTGCAATCTTGAGCCTTATTTGTGAACTGCTGATTCCCTGTTATTGGGTTCCTGAAAACAGAGGGGTGGCCATCTTTCCTGTAGTCTGTCATCCTTGTGATGTTAAGGTATAAAACCTTAGTCTGCATGCTTGAAAGCACCGATTCGAGGATGCTCATCTTTGCAGGGTATGGCATCAGGTGGGACTCATTGCTTATTGGCACAGTTTCATTTCTGCAGCTTCCACCTGAATTCCACCTCCCTCCCCTAAAATGAAGAAAACATAAATTAAGACTAAACTTGGAACTTATTTTGTCTTGAAAGGGATTGAAACTTTGAATTTGAGTTTGGTTCACGACAACTTTACACTTTTAGCTATTCAACATGCATTTCATGACCATTTTGAAGGTATGTTTATTTACCTACTATAGAATACACCATTGGTGTATGCTACTTTTGTACATCAATTGAGCAGATTGCGGAGATACCACAACATCGCACACAGATTTACAGCGTACTTGTCCTTAATTTTCATGGGAATTCTATTAAAAGCCAAAAAGTTTTTTACTCTTGTGGGATTAGTCTGTATATGCCCCTAAGAAAATTATAGAATGGGACGGTATTTGGCATGCACCATTGCGAGCATGCACGAATCACGGACATGCTGATCTCCACTGTCCATCACCCATATTTGGAGTTGGTAACGTTGGTTAAGCTATATGACCAGGCGAGGACAACCCTATAGGGATCAGTGTGTCTGCATGATCCCTCCATGCATTTGCTGCACCTCATAGACAAATACAGGTCTTCATTGAACAATCAATTCAGATCATGGTTTGAAACATCATTGATACGAATCAGATTCAGAGGGTTGTTGCGTTGTTTTCCTCCTGGAATGAGGAATTGGCCGTAAGCAGTCTAAAGTACCATATTCTCCATTTTTCTGATGTTTGATGATTTGAGATATAAATCATGAAACAAACATAAATTGGATACTTTAGATGCTTGAAATTTGGATTGTACAGCCTGCATTGAGAGAGTCTTTTAAGTATCATACTCACCGGAAGTGTGATGCCGAATAACCTCGAAAAAAGAGTTTGGTTCTGTTGGGGTCAATGTTGATGTCGACCCATTCGGCCCATGTTCGGAGAGCCCTTCGGAATGCCTCTGCCACCTTCAGTTCGCTGTACACATGGTTCCCTTCCTGGTAATAATCCTTCCTGACAAAATACAAGCCTTAAGGTAACAGAAAAGGTAAATGTCTTCTTTCATTTACAATAAGGAACAAAAGTAAAATAAGATTGGTAAATATCATTAAGCATCCAACAACCCAACCATTTAAAGGTATATATATATATATATATATATATATATATATATATATATATATATATATATATATATATCTCACATGAACGTAGCTGTCAAAATCTCAAGGACTAGCTAGTTCAGCTGTTGCCTTAGCTAGTTTTAATCCAAGACAAAAAAGAGTTTAGTTGAAAACTGATTAAAATCTAACTGGTCTTGATCAGTCATGATTGGGCTAAATAAGGTTGGTAAATTTTTTAATATATTATATCTTTAACACTATATTTTTTTATTTTTAATTTTTCTTAAATTAGGCCAACGGATTTGACAAGTGGTTAGACTAATTTTAACTAGATCAGACTTCACTAGTTACCTGTTTATGGTGAAAGTTTGTGGACTAGAGTTTATAAATTGATCAGACTCACCTATTAACGTATGTAATTCTGCTCATGAGAAATAGAGTTTATCGAAAACCCAGAGAGAGAGAGATACCCTTTAGAGGTTTTATCATGAGTCCACCAATGGCCGGTGTTGAAGATGATCATATCAGCGTCTATGTACTTTGATGAAGACCTCTCAATGACATCGAGTCTCAGGGTCTCCCTACGTGCCCCACTACCAGGATCGGGGGTCTTCCATTCTCGGACCAGGAATGGGGCTCGAAAGAACTCCACCGTGCAGTTGTAATCCTGTTTCTCCAAGACGAGGTTATTTTCATCATCTCATCGTTGAAACCAAAATAACTCAACGTATTACTGTTAACTCTTCTCAATAAATTTGTTGTGCACATTCTCTATAAAACCACCTTCATTTCATATATATATATATATATATATGGTAAATAATGTAACAAAATTTGCTATAGAAATTACACACAATGTCTTTAAAGATTACCATGAGTGGAATATATATGGTAAATAATGTAACAAAATTTGCTATAGAAATTACACACAATGTCTTTAAAGATTACCATGAGTGGAATTTACCATAATGCCCTGATGAGAGAGAGAGACTTACAGCAAACCTGAAGGCATAAAAACCTTCAGTTTTGAACTGCTGCTTCCCAGAAATCTCAAAAACCCTGGTCTTATCAGGTAAAGCAGCCCTCAATATACAGACCATGGATTCCCACATGTTCCTATTCAGTGAGTCCCCAACATACACCAGACGCTTTCCTCTCAGTCTCTCAAGCATCTCCAACCCATCCAACCTGCAAATAAAACCAAGTCAACAAGAATGAGAGAGAGCACGGGTTGGACAATTTTAAAACTTCTCTAATTTATAAAATGGAAAAATTATACACGGACACTAAAGGGTAAAATATGGAAAGATCCTTATTTTCTAAAAAATTACGTGGAAGGTTGCAATTTTCTATTTTCCTAATTTGTCCTTCAGACCAATGTTACCAACAGTTGACTGGTTTTAAATGTTTAGTTTTTGGTTTTTTCAAACGTAGGGTTGTCCGGTGTTTTACGGCATACCGATGTCCGAATTTATCGGACTGCCCTAAAATGGATCGTCTAACGTCGAAGACATCGAATCGGTTAGAAAATTCCGAATCCAGCATGCAGTTTAAACCTTGGGATCTCAGACCGGTGTCACTATGACCTAACGCCACAAACATAGCATTTCCAACTTGTTCGATAATTACGACATCATACCAATATCAAAGTGCCCTAAAACATAGGACAACCTTGCATTTGAGTAAATAAAAAATAAATTAAATAAAACCAGTCCGATGTTGGCAACATCAAACTGATAAGAGAGGAATACAAAAATACAAGGGATCGACGCTCCATGTAATTTTTGAAATAAATAGATCTTTTTGTATTTTCTGGTTTATTTTTTTATCAATACGTAAATTTTCCTATGTTTTTCGAAATAGTTAGGAAATACATTGAAACGAGTAAAGCCAAAAATAACAAGGAGGTGGGTCAAGCAAATAACCCTATTATGTTTTCTAATTCATAGAATTTAGGTGTTGTCTACAATGAGCTCATTTATTTTTGATATAATGAGGTCACAAAGACTTCTAACCATCTATAACGTGAAATATGATAGTTTGGGTGTGCCTCAAATTTTTTTAAAAATTTCTTTTGAAGTTTGAGCTTTGATCAATGCAATAAATACAACCATCCAATTTCATATTCAATGGTCATGACCATCTTACAAAAAAAAAAAAAGAATGGTTTCATTATATGCTTCTTCCAACATTTATTAATTTTCCATGAAAACAGTGTCAAATGACAAATACATGAGGAGCAATAAGATTACAGGTGACTGTATGATGCAAAGATCTCCCACAAACCCCAAAAAGGACTTCACTCACAAGTCAACAAAATCGAGAGAGGGGGATGATACCTGGGTATGTGACACTCTCTTGGTTGCCACCTCAGCTTCTCATAAGAAGAATCTGGCCGTCCATTTTTTGCACAGTTAAAGGCGTCATCCAGGAAGGGACACGATCCTGCCTCGTAGTAGGGATACGCCTCATCAGAAACCCATTTCCCATCAAATATATCACACGTCCTCAAAATTCTGTGAAATCCATTCTTCCCCCTCCTTTCTCCTCTCTTAAAAGGCAAGTAGGAATCCAAGATTTTATCAGTCTCCAAGCGGTTTACCGTTGAGTTGGGTGGTTTCCAGGCTGGGTAATAGTGGTTTTTGGGCAGGCAGAAAGTGGTAGTGGCCGGGATCTTCTCGTTTCTTGGTGGGGCAAGTGGTTTTCCGTCATGGCCGGTCTGGTTTCTTGAGGTGCAAGAAAGTGGTTTCCCATTATGATCATCAATATGGTCTCTTGACCGGGAAGAAAGTTGGTTCCCGTTGGGGTCACAGTGGTTTATGGGTGGAGAAAGCGGTTTTCCCTCAGGGTTAGATTGGGTTGTTAGTGGGGGAAGAGTTTCTCCATTAGGGGTAGTGGTGGGCATGGAGAAGAGGGAAGAAGAGCAGGGGTCTTTTGGGGAGATGTGGTTTGAAGGGGTACTGAAGGCGAGGAAGGCAAGGAGAACGATGATGGAGAGCAAGAGGCCGAACAGGCAAAATGCAGGGCCTTGCGCGCCCATGAATGTGGTGAATTCATTACAGCGGTTCTTTAAGAAAGCCATGAGAGAGAGAGAGAGACAGATAGAGATGATCAGTCAATGGAGTCGTTCAGGTGACTTCAGATGGAGCTTCTGGTTTACAAGAATCTGGTGATCTCAGGGAAATAATTCTTCAAAAAAACCAGAGAGAGAGAGAGAGAGTGAAAGAATTCTCCAAAAAACCAGAGAGAGATGGATTGAAAGAAAATGGCGGTTTCTTTGTTTTGTAGTTTGTACCGTTGGGATTCCTAATGACAACACCAGTTGGCCTTGTGGAGCAGTTAGTGTATCACCACCACGATCCGACGGTCAGGAGGCTCCTAAATTGTATGGACATCGACGCCATGGATTTCGTTTCATTTGAAAATAGACGGTCTGGATTTAGCTTTCATACAGAAATGCATTTTGCCCTAATTTCCTGTTGCGGTACTTACCATCAAAATTATGTAATAATTTACTAAACTGCCCTTACACAAAACCATAGTTCACTTGACATGACAGAAATACCCATGATATCAACAAATAAATCTTCTCTCTCTTTCGTTAAAAAGTTATTAAACTTGGGAACATGTCACTTTTGTAACACGCAATTTCCCACGGGTTTTAAGAAAGTAAGGAGTTTAAATAAGGTTCACACCTTAAAATGTAGAATTGAGGTGCACCTCTATAATCTTTTAAAAAATGTTGTTTTGAAGTTTGAAAAACATTTAATTGATCATCTAATGTTCAAAAAAATAAAATAAAAATAATTGATCATCTCGATCGAGATATATAGATATGGTGAAACAAATGAGATTTTAAGTCTTAAAAATTATACATCTTGCAGCACATTATTTGGACGGTCTATTTCCAAGATTTTCATATGTTTATAGATCTATTTGATTTGAATTATTTTTTAAATTTAAAATTTTATAATTAGAGATAAACATATATATTCTCGTACTATCCTAAGGCTTTTCAATACCAAAATTACATCTCATGACAAAATTCTGAAGTACACCTTAGTTTGATTGTTTAAAATTGCAACCTTATGCAAACCACGCCCTCACTAACTTGTGAGTCCTCCCTCCAAAAATTTAGGAGTTGAGAATCTCAGCCATGGTGTATATAAAGATAAAAAATAAATTAATCATTTTGATATATTTTTTCCATTTTTTACATTTAAGATGAATGTTTGATGTGTTAGCTTATGTTATGGGGCCT
Organism: Amborella trichopoda; assembly: GCF_054954075.1. Lineage (NCBI taxonomy): Eukaryota > Viridiplantae > Streptophyta > Magnoliopsida > Amborellales > Amborellaceae > Amborella > Amborella trichopoda. Next base: position 46,687,694 of record NC_142338.1, on the reverse strand, counting down.
GTGTCCTCATGCATGAAATACTTCTCCTTTAGAAATATAAGTAAAAGAAGTGGAGTTACTATTTACCAGACAAAGAAGTGGAGTTACTTGAGATCCATCTACGTATTACTAGACGATTATTTAAAAAGAAATTGGTTTTCATTTTTAAGAAATAGAATTCAAGTGAGTTGGGATCCACCTGAGTTCTTGGATAAAGAATTCAAGTGAACTGGATCACCTATGAATCAACAAAATCTTATTTTTGAAAAGAATGGATTCCGAGTCCTTAAGAACATAGATCCAAACAGTCCAAAAATTGGATAGAACCTTATTTTCTATATGAACATAACAAGTGTATTTCCTTTCTTTCTCTTTTTTATTTATTTATTTATTTTATTTTTAAGGGTCACTAGGTTAAATAATTTGCAAAGCAGAAAATTGGGGCCAAAATATACTCTTGATTGGGTTTTACCTGAGAGGGTGAATGGAAGAAATGCTGCCTCAAGAGCACATCGTCTTTTAAATGGGATAAAAAATCCAAGTGATTTGTAAACAATCGTCCTCCAAAAAAGGCCATCCACTAAAGAGTAAAAGCTTGGGAGAAGTGCCTGTTACATATTGGTGCACCTTATATAAGGCTTCTATCTTAAACAATCAAAATAAGGCTTCGTGGAAGATGCCGTTTTGATGCCGAAAACTCTTAAAATGGCCTAAAAATATTTTCGCCCTTAAATATGAAATCTGAAACTGCAAAATTGATGCAAATCTAGCATATCTACAAATACTTCAAAATCTTTAACATAAACAGTCTATGCAATATATTAGAAAATGCACAATTTTTAGGACTTGAATCTTATTTTTTCATATTTATACATCTTGAGGTTTAGATGATCAATTTGAGGGTTTTTCAAAAACAACCTTTTTTAATATTTTGAGGTGCACCTTAATTTTACAATATAAAGTTGATGCCTCACATTGTTCACAAAATTACCCGATCTAATCGCTAACCACCCGGTTAGATCGGAATTGGGCAGTTTTGGGTGGTTAGGATGATCAACCGGTATTTAAAAAAAAAATTTCAAAAAATATATATCGATTCTCAAAAATAACGAATTTGATTTGTAATGCATTTTAAATATTCTTTACATTATAGTAAAGATTAAAAAAAAATTTGGTCATTAATACTCAATTTCATATTTTCCCATCTTTTTTAGAAAATTTAAAAAATAGCCATTGAAAAATATAAAATCGGTTAAAATTCTTTTTTTTCATTAATTTTCAATTTCATTTGAATGTGTTTTTTTTTAATCATTATTTATATGCTTTTCATATTTTAGTAGATTTTTTTGTTTGTATTTTTTTAACACTTTTTTGACCACCCAGGACTTGTCCGGTTAGAGCGGTTGAATTGGCCGATTTACCGGTTATGCCGATTAAACCGCTTCCAAGTGCATGTCTGGTTAACCGTTCCGGTTCGATTTTGTGAATGCCTCATGTAAACATTTTCCTTTCACTTATTGCTTATAAAAGGTAAAGTCTTGTACAATCCTGATTTTCATTCAACTTTCACGATAGGCCCTCCCAATTTTTATCTTTGAGAGCAGCATTAAATTTTTTTCTAAAACTATCATTGTACCCCCTCATCCCCTCCTCCCTCCCATCTTTTTTCACTTTTTTACCCAAAAATTGATATCAATAATTTTACTTATGCCAAATAACGACTTCAATGTGTGAATTTTCACTTTTTTACCCAAAATGTGATATCAATAATTTTACTTATGCCAAATAACGACTTCAATGTGTGAATGTGAATGAGAGAGAGTAGATGTTGTATTAGTATAAATTATATATTAAATAATATTGATCATGTATTATAAAATAAATTACTTAATTTTTTTATTTATTTCTGGACTTGGACCCGACCTAACTTGGTGGTCCTGGTACAAATGACTTGGACCCAACTCCGGTCGACCCAGACTAGACTCGGGTTGACCTAGACCCGACCCGTCTCGACGTGTTGCCACCACCCCAAGGGATAAAGGGGCTTGACGATATTTTTAGCAAAAATTTGACGTATAAAACTGAATTGCTCCGGGATTAAGAAGTATAAAACTAAATTGTGATGGGAGCTCCTTTGGGAATTCGGGGCCAGCTGGCTTTGGAGGTGTGGTAAGGAATCACCTTGGACAGTGTATTTTTTGCTTCACAAGTCCGTGTACTATAAAAGCAGCCAATGAAGCGGAACTGATTGCGGTGCTATAGGGGCTTCAAACTTTAAAAGATAGAGGCTTACATGAAGGATGTGTGATAGAATGTGATTCCCTAGATGTGCTTAGTTGGTGTAATTGTGTCTCTAGATCTCTTTGAAAGTTAAGGTCGGAATGCATGGAAGTAATGGAGTTGAGTCGGGATATGACTGTGACCTTCCAAGATGTTTATGGGGATGGACATGAAATCGCGAATGCTTTAGCTAAGAGAGGAGGTGTGATGCAAGATTTGGTTATTTGAAATGTTTTGATTACTTGATTGCATTGTAATTTCTTTTGATTAATAAAATAATGGAATATTGTCAAAAAAAAAAAAAAAATTTGATGTCATTTAAAGAAGGGTACGGTTTGTATAGAGCCTAGGCTCTAAACAATCAAATTAGAGCCTACCTTCAAATGCTATCAAAAAATGTGGTTTCAATGTTAGAAATCTTTGTGATGGCCTTAAAACATCTTTTTATATTTATTTATAAAGTTTAAATCTTCAAAAATAGTGTAGATCAACATATCTATGAAAACTTGAAAATCTTGAAAATTGACGGTCCAAAATGTGTTACAAAATACACTATTCCAAAACTTAAAATCTATTTTTTCTCATGTCCATGCTTCTTGATGTCGAGATACTCAATTTGAAGATATTTGAATATCAAAACAACCTCTTTTAATGAAATTTTTGAGATAAGCTCAAATTTCATTGTTTAGAGCCTCGGACTGTATATAAACTTTTCCCTTAAAAAAAAAGAAAAAAGAAAAAAATGGATGAACAATCATAAAAGGGTGTGGTTTCCATAAGGTTGCAACCTTAAACAATCCATTTAAAGCGCACCTCCAAATTTTATGATAGCGTATAATTTTGATGTAAAAATTTATCTCAAAATTTATTTTCATATCTAATTATAAAATTTTAAACTCCAAAAATGATTAAAATCAAGTAGATCTATAAACATATGAAAATCTTGAAAATGGACAGTCTAGATAATGTTTTGTAAGATGCACCATTTTTGTGACTCAAAATCCTTTTTTTTTTCATGGTCATACATCTCAACATCAAGATGATCAATTAGAGAGTTTTCAATATTAAACAACTTTTTCCAATGGATTTTTGAGGTGCATCCGTAGTTCTACATTTTTATAAACTTTTCCCATCAAAAAATTGGAATAAAATTAGGGGTCAGTACGAAGATTCCTCCGGATAAAATTGTCAGGGTCAAAACTTTAAACTGGCAAGTGCCATGTGCGTTTCCAAATCGATACATGCTTAACAAGTTTAAGAAATTATTTGGAAACCTCTCTCGATCGATTGACTAAGCTTAATTTTCTTTACAAAACCACTATACTTCTCTTTCACAAAAAAGATTGGACATTTTTGCTGGGCTCACCGATCGAGCTCTCTAGCATGCATGCGGTGGGATATTATCACCCAATGCTATCAAAATTCGTTTTGTTTATGTTGAAGCCTTCAGATTTTAAGCTTAAACTGAAGCGAAGAGAACAGTGGTGTTGTCGCTTCGGCCAGATTCAAACCGTCTCGAATTGCTTCAGTTAAAAGAGAAATACCTATATAATTTTTTTTTCTATTATATATATAAATATATATATATATATATATATATATATATATATATATATATAAAATTTATTTATATTAAATTATAAAAAAATCCGAAGTGTTCCCCCAAATCGACTGAAACATGGAATTGCTTCTTTTTCCTCATCAAATCGAAAAAGACTCTTAAACTAATCTGACAACATTGCTATCACCATGCCCCACCTTTGTGGGATTGGACACCTAACAATTCCTCCATATGGACCACTCTCCTTTTAGAAATTTCTCCGGATCCACTTGTCTCCCAAAAGGACGATGGGGATCATATAGAGAGCGCAGCAGAAGACTGAGAAAGTGAGAGAAGATAAATCATGAGAAAAGTATGTCTTTTAACTTAATGAAAGAGACAACATTTCCAAAATGATAAGACTATACACTTAATTTTAGATGCAAAACAAATCCTACAATTTTGAAAAACTCTAAACTTTATCCATATGTGCTTTCTCCTTTTATGGATTCCATATCCCAAAAGCTGTAAGATATGTCCTACCTGTCTGGCTTAATTATTGTGGATTTGTGGGTCAATTCAATATGGTTGCTTGAGGGGGGTCAAGGCTTTAATTCTATGCCTTCAATTTTGATTTAGTGTTAGATATATATCAGTTTGCCTAAGTGAGATTAACGATTCAAATCTTTTCATTTTGCCCCGTCCTTACGAGTTAATTAAGCCCCCCTCCTTTTTCTTTTTTTTCTTAAATAATGGTAGAAATGGAGTTCGGGACGTTATCTTGAGGCGTCAACCCCCCAACCACCGATCCGAAATCGCATTTGAGCTCATCTAGCATTTCCTTTTTTGGTATTTTCTTTTTTTGTCCTTCAAGCTTTGGCACAGTGGTAGACAAATCAATTAGGGAAGGGAAGGGTTCAAACTCTTAAAATTTGTCCCAAATGGCACAATCAAACTGCCCTAGCCTGTTTTTATCTCTTAAGCTTCAGCTTAGCTGCAAACCTCAATTTTGATAATGCAGGTCAAAGGTTTGAACCTTTTTGAGTTTGCCCCAAAAGCCCATACAACCTAGCCTAACCTTTTCCTAAGTAAAATTTCTTTGTTTATCATTTAGGTTTTGGCTCAGTGGTAGATGGATCAATTTGGGTGGGGAGTTTCAAAGTTGGATTTACTATCTAAGTTGGAGGATGTTCACTTTCAAAAAAAAAAGAAAAGTGCCACGATGTTTCAAGAATATCTGAAAGAGTTAAACATATAAGAGGTTGGATGATGTTCATTTATAACAACAACAACAAAGGAAAAAAAAATAAAATAAAAGAGGTTTGATGATGTTTCAACAATATCTGATGAAAGTTAAGCATATAAGAGGAATTTGGCTCCACCAAAGGAAAGAAGCATGTAAATTAATTTTATGGGAGTTCCTTGGGATGGAGGGTTGCTTAGAGTTCGTAGTGGTAGAATTATACTAAAATATACTCAGCATGTGGTTGTTATAACGGCAAATGAAGCTGAATTGAGATTAAATTTATGTATCATCATTGTCAAAGTTTTTTTTCAATTAATTGGGGTTGGCTACACAAATCTCGGCCTGCCACCAAATTATTTATATTTAACTTAATTTGAATTGAGATCAAATCTATGTAATTTGAATAGTGTTATTGGAAAGGAAAAAGTTTATATAAGGATGCTACCTTATAATGTAGAACTACGGATGCCCCTCAAAAATCTATCGAAAAAAGGTAGTTTTAATGTTGAAAAACCCTTTGATTGATCATCTCGACATCAAGACGTATGACTATGACAAATAAAAATATTTTAAGTATCAGAAATAGTGCATTTTACAACATATTATCTACACCGTCTATATTCAAGATTTTCATATGTTTATAGATCTACTTGATTGTAATCATTTTTGAAATTTAGAATTTTATAATTAGATATAAAAATAAATTTTGAGATAATCTTAAGAACATTTTATATCAAAATTATATACCATGACAAAATTTGAAGGTGCACCTTACCTTTGCACCTACGGATGCATCCATATACAAACTGCACCTTATTGGAAAAGGTGACACTTTTTTTGGGTTGTTTAGTGGGGATGGGATCCCTTATCTGTGTTAGAAGTAAAACACAAGACATCACGTTATGGTGCTCTCACCTAGCCTTGAGCCCATTCCTTAGAAGATCGCACTTATAGCAATAAAGTGGTGTTCAGGGGAACAAAAGGTTACATGAAACCTAAGATCGATTATCTCTGAAAATAAGGATTTCAAGTTTTAAAAATGTGACGTTTATACAGGTGCGTAATCAAGAAGCGGATGCATTGAGTAAAAGTGGTGTGGAAAAGGATTCATTAATTGTACTTGGCTGTATGGGGGAGAATTGTGGCTACCAAGTTTTAGCGGTTTGGTGGTTTTTTAATTTAATTAGTAGTCGTATAAATGAAAAAAATTGTCAATTTTTTTAGATCCCAAAACAATTAAATTGACATTTTTTTTTTTCTTTTTCCTTTGCGGTTGATAAGTTGATAAATAGACACCGGAAAATTGATTGTTATGAATATTTAAAAGTCTTAAAGACATGGAAGGAAAAACCTTATAGACCTAATACTAAGTAAAGTGCCCCTCAAAAGTCCGAGAGTGGAGAGTGTTTGGGCCTTGGAAAACCCTTTTATTTATTATCTAGGCCCCGAGATGTAGATATGAGGAAAAAGAAGTTTACGTCTTAAAGATAGTACATCTTGTAGCATTTATCTAAATTGTTTATTTTTAAAATGTTAATTTCATAACTAGAGATGGAAATTGAATTTGAAACTATCATAAGATTTCTCACACTAGAATTACATACCAAGATAAAATTTAGAGGTGTGCTTTACTTCCCTAGGGTAAAGAGGATGCCTCATATAGACTTCAATCGACATAGGAAGTAGGTAGGGGTGGCAGCAGGCTAGGTCAGGTCCAATCGGACCAGACCTAGACCCGGACCTGAAAAATATTACCAAACCTAGACCTAGATCTAGACCCGGACCTGAAAAATATTACCAAACCTAGACCTAGATCTAGACCCGGACCCTAATAGTATTCAGGTCCAAGATTTAGATATTGAGCAAACCTGTCGGGTATGTTAGGATTTAATAACCCCTTCGATGCAGAAACAAGAATCCCAAAGTTGGATCCTACAAAGATCATGTACTTATCCAGCTAAAAACAAAATGGGCAAGAGCACATAATAAGAGAAATAAAGCATAAAACACACACACCACAAGAGCATAAAGATTTACATGGTTCACCCTAGGAGGGCTACATCCACGGGCACGATAAACTAAAATCCACTTTTCCAATGAAAGTTACATTACATATTTTGGGACATAGAGTTACCTCTATAACCCTCGATAAAACCAAGTCGAGTAAACAATTTTAGACCCAATATCCTGATCGGGGCCATTGTCCGCATCTCATCTCTATTCCACAGTTAAACCATTGGCCAGGAAAAGATCATCTCTATTCCACAACCCAGTTGAGTAAATCTTTTTAGACCCAATGTCCTGATCGGAACCATTGTCCGCCTCTCATCTCTATTCAATAGTTAAACCATTGTCCAGGAAGAAACCATCTCAAGTAAACCTTTTTAGACCCAGTGTCCTGATCGGAACCATTGTCCGCCTCTCATATCTATTCGATAGTTAAACCATTGTCCATTAAGAAAGCATCTATATTCTACAGCTAAATCACTGTTAAACCACTCTATTCCATAGATAAACCTCTTAAACCACGGTTCAAGAGGAGAACCTTGAGAGCAACCAAAACTAACTCTCTCTAAATAAAGAAACCATCCAAAATCTTATTATCTCTCCAATAGAATCCAACCTTTTTAGAGAAACCACCCAAAATCTTCTCTCTCTAAAAGAAACCAACCTTTCAATTTACAATAAGCACATCCCAACTTCCTAATCTTTTTAGAATTATATTTTCTTTTAGGAAACTTATCAATCTCAATCCCACATAATATGGGATTTTTTTATGTCAACGACTTTGGATAATCATCAAATCCAATTATTTATGTGGGCAATTTTGGATAATCATCAAATCCAACCGGTAGAGGTGGCAATGGAACCGAACCCGATCCATACCCGCCGGGTATACCTGACACGGGTCTGGGTATGGGTCCAAATTTTGGATCTGTGGGTAGGGTCCGGGTCCAATAAAAGATACCCGGATATTTCGGGGTCCAGGTACGGGTCCTGCTATACCCGACCCGATTGGCACCCAAACCTAAATTTTTAGTTTATGCAAAGGCCAAAGCCCCTACCCTAAAATTATTTCAATACTTTTCCCCAAACGGCCAAACTCCATCGTCTTCCTCCCTCTCTTCAGTTCTCCCTCTCTCAGTTTCTTGAAGACATAGCTCTCTCTCTCTAGATTTCAAATGTCTCTCTCTCTCTCTCACTCTCTCTAATCGCCTACCCCTAAAAAATCAGCTCTTTGTTGTTCACCATTGCAAAATACAAAAAAAGAAGCTCATAGTGAGGGTGGCAATAGACTCAAACTAGACCCAAGACCCAACGAGTACGGGTATGGGTCCAACTTTTGGAGCCGAATAAATTGGGATCTGGGTCTGGGTCCTGGTCCGGGTCCAGCTGGACCCGACCTATACCCAAACCATCGTCACCCCTATCGTCGGGTCCAATTTTTGGATTCATACCCGGACTCCAGGTCTATCCCTCGGGTCGGAGTTCGGTCCGGGACCATTACCACCCCAAAAGGAAGCCAAGCATTTATGGGGAGACTTCCATCACCGGATTCCATATCAGGGGCATTATAATAATTTAAAAGAAAACAAAATAAAACTATATCCATTTATAAATGATAATACTTACAGAAAGCGGTTTTCTAAAACCACTTTATACCCGATTTTGGCGAGATTAATTCATCTCGAGCGGAACCGGCGCTTTTCCATGAAAGCGGTTTTGCAACGCCAGTAAAAAGACGGCGACTAATTCTTTTATCCCAAAAACCGCTTTTCACGAAGCCGCCGATGTGTCCTGAGCAAACGGGAGGAATCTTTTCCCTGTGGTTTTCCGTCCATTGTCCGGCGACGAAAACCGCTCACATGAAGGGCAAACCGTAAGAGAAGCCGCCGGAAAAACTAGGTGTAGAGGTTTCTCAACAGAAAACCGCTTTAGGGCTCTGAGTTCCTGTAACTCCATGTGTAAACGCCGGTTTTCCTCCGTTAGGGTTTCACAACAACGCTTCAAATATTCGCAGTCAACCTCCGTTTGCTTAAGCTTCGTTCTGAAAGGGCATTTAAGGAAAAAATGAGAATATTGGATGGAAAACTGAGAAAGGGTGACGGAAACCGGAGTAAACGTGACGGAAAGAGCTTACCTGGCACGGCGGTTTTGGAACCACACTTCCACTTGGCGTGGGCGGAGTTTAAGGCGTTTGGCCAATGCGAGCTTTTGTTTCTGAGAAATTAATTATTTTTGAAAAATGAAAAAGTATAAGAATGCATTCACACGTTGACAGTGCAAGAAATGAAAATGACAATAAAAAATTTACTATTTCATGGCTGTTCCATATGAATGAATGGTAAAAGATGATGATGACCCCTACCTGTTCCATTTGAGTGGACAGTGACGACCTCAATCATAATCTCATGCCCTAAATATTATTTTATTTCATCAATTTTGGGAGTCCAATCCTCTCTCAAGGTCACATCTAAAAAAAATAAAAATTATTTTTGATAAAATAAAATGGCTAAAATACCTTCAAAATTTTAAAGGTATTTTAGTTATTTTATTTTTTAAAAAATATTTTTTAATATTTTTTTTAAGTACACCCCATTGAGATGATGACATACACCAAATTTATGTACATATGATTTGTAAAAAATTAATTAAAATTAAAATTAAAATATTATGAGACATCAAATCGAGATCAAAAAGTCATGGTTCACTCATGATATTATGGTTGAAGCTATCCAACCATAATTGACATTGGACAGTTAAGAGACGAGGGATGTAGATAAAATATATGAATAGGTATGTATAGTAAGTTTTACCTTACTGAAATACATATATTGAACCATTTAGCAATCCATCATTTAGTTTCAAAATACCTATAAAAATACATAATCATGAGGTGAAATAGTGGCAATTGGATAGGATGTTGAATAATTCGCCTCTTATGAGTATTTTGATAAAATTTTCAAATTATAAAGTAAATTTATATTTCCTAAAGACTTGAGTTAAACAAGTTATCACCGTGCATCAACGGGTTGAATGGTGAAGGCCAAGGTCATCCAAACATTAAATTATTTCGTTCTATATTATCCCAAAAATAAAATGTACCTATGTAATATGTATCATTCTATATTTTTCCAAAAAATAAAATATGCCTGTGTATTGTGAACCATTTAAGCATCGCATTACCATGGTTTAATGCTTCTATTTTTTTCCTATTTTCTCTAGTTTTGGAACCTCCATCAAGGTACCCATCACATGGACATCATAAGGGTTCACGTATTGATCAAGGCGCACTTTTCAATTATCCAATTTATCAAAACCGAAGTGATCAATAGGAAAAACTACTTATTTGAGATATCAATATTTTGGTATACAAATATCTCAATTTAAAAACTTATTACTATTTGGAATACTCTATCTTGCAAGTGACTGTGTAAGATATTCAAAAACACCTGACGTGACTTATTTTGTGGGATATTGGCATTAAAAAATAACAATACCTGACTAGGTGTTTATATTTTAGTACGAGATAATTGGGTTTTGAAGCACTAATATCTTGCGAGAGTATAAGACCTTTGAGATATTAGTTTTCAATAATATCAATATCACGTGGGGTAACTTAGTGAGATATTCATTTTGAAAACACCAATAAAAAAAATCGTTTTTTTAAAAATATTGATGTTCAAAAATACTAATATCTCAAAAAGTATTTAGAGATACTTAGAAAAAAAAAAAAAGGTAATGTCACATGTATCCTAAAGGTACTTTATTTTGGTGGAGCAAAAATCCTGACCCACCGACAATGTCCTTGAGGGCTTTGGAAGCTTAGGACAGATCAAAAAAAGATAGGGAAAGGTTAAATAGTCCATCTTTCAAGGTGTTTGATAAATTGTACTTCCATCAAATAATTGTAACTCCTTACTTTCTACTTTTCACCGACCCTTTAATGAATAGGTGGTGATGAAACACGTGGTCATGATTGTACACATCTCATCTTATTATATTATTTCGAATCGGAAAAGATTATATAAGCCAAAGACATACTATAAATGAAACCCACTTCGACAAGCTGGGGTCCGTTGGAGCTCAAAATATTCACACGTATAAATCTCATGTGGGTGATCAAAATCCAATAACCAATTTTAATTTAATACACAAGAAAGTAAAAACATAACCCATTTAGTTTTGGTGGTCATAAGTTGTCCATTTGGTGATTAGTGGATCTATTCTTTGACAAAATCTGATCATTTTTACAATGTTTATTTTTAAAATTAAAGGTGATGCATGAGATTTCAACCCAAAAAGGTCTCTTAGTTATGTGTTTCAAAGGTCAACATATGCCGTGACAAAAATATAAAAAAGGTTGAAGACAAAAGATATCTAATTAATAAATCCCAATAGATTTATCTGAGTCTAAAAGTTTTAAAATTAGTCAGATTAAAACAAAATATATGAAATCTAACTTTAATAATAATAGGAGTAGAAACAAGGAATTAGTTAAGACTGATAGCCAAAGAGTACCTAAAAGAGATTATTTTCAATATCTTAAGTTGATAATCTATGATAATGAAGAGATTGAAAAAGATGTTGCACATAGAATTAGAGTTAGGTGGATGAAGCAGATATGTGCTTCTAGAGTTTTATGTGATTGTTACATACCAATAAAATAGAAGAAGATAGAATGTTGGACAATCAAGAAACAACACATTCATAGAATAAAATTATTGAGATGGAAGAGTGACATGACAAGAAAACGATATAACTCAGAATGAATATAACATAAAGAATTTAGGGGTAACTACAATGCCGATAAGATTAGGAAAATAGATATAGGTGATTTGGTCATGTACAATGTTAAGAAGGGTGATTTGGTCTAAGTCGAAGGCTCTAAAAGGGCAAGGCCCAAAATAGTATGAAGGTATGGCCCTTGATAGAGTTGAATAGCATAACAAGATTATGTTGCCGACTCAAAATAATTGAAATAAGGCTCAGTTGAGATAAGGCTCAAACGATAACGATGAATCATAAAGTTTATCCGTGACAACTTCTCGAGAGGCCTTTCTCTTGTGAAGTCAATACTGAAATGTCACATTACATTACGCGTCTCTCTCTCTCGGTAAGTGCTCAAGCTTATGGACCAAGTTCAGAAATTTATCCATCACAAAATTCACATCTAAAAGCCGAAGACCGAAAAAGGAAAGTACTTTGTACAAAGCCTTTTTTTTTTTTTGTATAGTGGAGATTAACCGTAGATGAGATTAGACAGTGCTTTTTCCTGGACATGTACCAAACTTAAAATATCAGAGACAAACTCCACATCCCATTTACTCTTCTAAAAATATAAGTAAACAGTGAAAATCACAATAAAAGGATCTGCCAAACTAAATACAAAAATCAGATTCAAAATAAGAAAAAACATTGGGGAGTAAATGAATCCCTAAAGAGATAAAATAAGTGAAATAAATATGAAGTTTAGTGCAGTGTTTGGAAAATCGACTCCGCTAAGGTATGCCGCCGGATAAAGGTGCCTCCTTCCAAGAGGCGTAGGGTTTGATTATTGGGGCCCATAATTTATGTTTTTTTTTATTATTATTTATTTATTATTATAAGTCCATCTTTGAAAAAGTGATGTTTGCTAGCAAATTTCAACCCTGGCCACTCTAAAACATATGCGTCAGGAGAAACAGCGGAGCCATCTAAACATATTTGACATAAATTTGCCTTATTAACATAAATAAAATTTATAAACATGTTGTACAACCTATTCTTCCAAAACTCCGAGTTACTCGACCAAATCCGAGTGGCCTTGGCCGAGTATCAGAATACTGGCTTAGAAAGGATTACCGCCTTACCGGATTGAGAGTATTGTGTTCTTTGAAGCTTTCTTCAAGATAAGCAGATTGCTCCTTAGAAAGACGCAGCTTCTTTCTTGTCGATCCCTCTCCTCCTCCTGTGCTCTCTCCTTCATCACAAGAGACTCTATCTCCTTCTGTCTCGCTCATTGGAGCTCGTGAATAATCAGTTGAGCTCGTTGGCGGGGTCTGGTTCATGTCGATTTGCCCTGAAATAACATTTATTTCATCATAATTTTGGGGAGCAGAAAGAAAGTTGGGGATTTTAGGATGAGAGAAAAATGACATTTTGATAAGTAAGAATAAGATGTGATGTGTCAAGCAACTTTACGGGGAAGTTTTTGTCCGTGGGACGGAGGAGAGGGTTGTTGCTTTTGATGGTGTCGGCAAAAGTATTACGGATTGAATCCGTTCAAACTATGTTTTGATGGAATAGTGTAAGCTCAATGATCCAGATTGAATCCAAATCGATCTAACGATTATGAGAGAGAGAGTATTTTTACTTTGAAGCTAAAATGGAGAGGGTGGACGTGTACCTTAAGGGAAAAAAAAGAGTCCTAATTTTCATTTGAAATAGAGAGAGAGATGGCTTGAACTTGTGTGCTTTCATATTTGAAAGAGAGATGTTGATGGTTGAAAGAGTGATAGATAGTGGAGAAGCTGAACACATATTTTGCTTAATTTAGGAATTTATTAGCTTTCTTCCCATTTCCATTCCCATTTTTAACTTATTCATGATTAGGGCTAAACCCCCTCTCTCTCGTATGGTGGATAAAAATAGAATGCAGGATTAGATGTGGATCGCTGCCTCTCTTGTTTTAAGCATGAGGCCATAAGTGGGGAAGGTAGAGGAAATCTTTCTCTCTCTAGAAAGAGAAACTCTCCCTTTCTATAAATAGAGAGAGAATATCAGATAAGACACCGATGCATACTAAAACTACATTCCCTTAAGAAAATTACACATTAATTATATGAAGATCGACTTCAAAAAGGGCACATATCCCCTCATTCTTAAAACCAACTACTATTGGAAGATAACCCTATCATCAAAACCTATAAAATAAAATAATACCCAAAAATGTCAAAATATCAAGATCCACCCCATAGGAGAAGATCAATTTACAAAGGGCCACATGAAATATTGGTCTTCTCTATCAAAAAAAAATGGAAAGAAAGTCTATTATTACATTTCCAAAACACATTCACAAAACATAATGTAAAAAGTTCAACTCCTAAGAGGTGCATCTACTAGAATCCCCACACCAAACCATGCCCACTACAACAAAGAGAAGATAAGATTAAATGAATAAACAAATAAATAGATCATTCACAATAAATAAAGATTAGACAAATAAAATAAACAATAAGACAAAATATACCATGATCAATAGGATTTGTATTCTGTGGTCTAGATGAGCGAGGAAATGGGGCTAGAGGGAGGAGATCAAGCTGCACTGGAAGAGTTCTTGAATGGGTTTCTTTCCCTTGAAAATTTCTGGTCATTTCAAGGCCGGAAATCCACGATCTTTCAGTAATTTCCTTCGCATACGCCGTTGAGTCTCCGATCGATAGGGCCAAGTCCATTGTGACCCTAACTAAATCTGGGGGAAATTGGTAAATTTGGAAGGTGCCCTGGTTTTGGTGTATGGAGCATGGATGAAGAAGCTTGGTGGCCTTTATAAAGGGATGGAGAAAAGGATGGGGTTTTCTATTGATGTCCAAAAAATCCAAGTTTCTGTTTGTTTTCGTGGAAAATAAACAGATAATGTAAAATCGGACCAATTAAATTCGGATATAACTTTTGGGGTTTTTCTTTCCTGACCGACAGTCAGGTTCAGGATTTGATGGCAAAGGCAAAGCTTACGTCATTGTTATAATGACTAAAATACCACCATGTTTATTTGACAATAACCCAAGCCTTTTTGCCCTTAATGATTACCTATCAGACCTCTTTTCCAAGGATGTTACGTGTATTATTTATTTTCTTGTACATTTTTTGTTGTAATTATAAATATTTTTAATAAATATATAAATTCTTCGAATCAGTCTGAAAGTACTTTTCAAATAGGAATCCATTACATAAGAAAGAGGAAAGAAAGAAAGAAAGAAAGAGGATAAATACTGTTAAGTTTTATGGACTTCAAATAATCGTTATTATTTTAATTGTTATGCTTTGTTGTTATTATTGTCCATTATTATGATTGGTCTTTTTCTTCTTTTTTTGTTGAAGAAATAAATCATATAATATCATTTTATCCCAACCACCTACAAAATCAAAGCAAGTCTTAAAAAATAAAAGTATTATTTAGGAAATGAAACTCATTTACTGCAATATAATATAAGGGGAAAAATTTATATAGAGCCGAGGCTCTAAACAATCAAATTAGAGCCTACATCAAAAATTTAATTATAAGAGGTTGTTTTGATGCTCAAATATCTTCAAATTGATCATCTCGGCATCAAAATGCATGGACATGAGAAAAACATAGATTTCAAGTTTTGAAAATAGTGGATCTTGTAATGCATTTTTTTACGGTCAATTTTCAAGTTTTTCAAGTTTTCATAGATCCGCTTAGTCTACACTATGTTTAAAATTTTATAATTAAAAATAACAATATATTTTAAGGCTATCACAAAGTTTTTTGGTATTGAAACACATTTCTTGACACTATTTAAAGGTGGGCTCTAGTTTCATTGTTTAGAGCTTCGGCTCGATACAAACCCCACCCTAATACAAATTATTTGCATGAGTTCTTTTGTTTCTCATATAATATATTGAGAAAAAAAGAGAGAATTTCTGGAAAGAGAGAGAATAGAATCAAGTTGAGAAATACAAAAAATTTGAGAGAGAGAGAGAGTTGACTGAGAACCTGTAAGGAACAAAAAAAAAATTGGCAGTTATTGATTTCATGCCTCTTATTTTGATGAGAGGTTTTAAGACACGAGATCGCCGCGGGTCCTATTAGGGTACACCAGTCCATGTGACTTGTAAGGGAGGCACAACATTTCATACTAACTATATAATATTAATAATAGCTAAAAGTTGTCCTACGCCCTGGCGAGTAGAACGGTCATTTACTCCCTCTGGTAGACCCAACCTACAATGAATTTTAAGACCTTAAATTTTGGGATGTAACCTCTTTAACCTATATATTAACTTTAATAAAGAAATTCCCAATTGCATCCTCTGTACATTAAAAATAATAACGCCTTGAGATTTGAATGGAGACCATCTAATTTTTAGATGGTAAGATCCAAGTGTTAAAAAAATTCAAATTTCAAACTTTTTTTTCTCTTAATTAATCATCTAACAATTCTTAAATGGTTACCAAAATTTCAGATAAAAATTCCCTCCAAGTTGGTCTTCTGACCGAAGGAATAGAAGCAAACTATGCTCCTGAAGGAACATCATATACAAATTTAAATTGAAAAAAAAATTAAAATTGAAGGTTCATGTTCAATTGATTTTAGTCTTACGTTGGAAAATCACACAGACTTAAAAAAATTGTTAAATATTGAGCCCAAGATGATTTAAGATTTTATAACAACCAAAAGGTTCTATAAATAAAATTTTAAGAAACCAACTGTGAGGCAGTCGGTGTCTTTTGAAAAAAGATCAAAGTCTATTTCCTTAAAACAAAACAAAAAAAGAAAAAAAAAAGAGATCAAAGTCCAATTGCAAACTATTTTCCCCAAACAACATTAAAAGAAAAAAAAAACAAACTATTTTCCCTAACCAATTAATGAACTTGCTCTCTTAACTTGACGGAAGAATATTAGACAATACTTTCAACTTTCCTGTTTCTTTTAGGTGTTTTGGTCATCATTTATCTTGATTTTTCATCTTTTTTGTCGTTCACCCTTTTTCATTTTATTTTCTATATAAAAAAGGATTGAAAAAAATTAAAACTCGAGTTAAAAAAAAAAAATCTCAAAAACTTAAGATTCAAAGATCCCAGCTGGTATGATGGTCCAGCCCAGAGTCCCTATCAAATGATTGGGGGCCTCTACCACTTCACGTGCCTACCTCGTGAACTTCCCAACACGTGGACCAATTATATGATGCCATGTGGTGAGCGGACCCAATCATAGGGGACTGGATGACAGGTGAAATCATTGTTCTACTAGGCACGTGGGGACCACGAGTGAGGGGCCAATTATTGGGTACTCATTAGGCCAAATATGGTCTCCAATTACATGGGTTCACGGGGAGAGGCGGCGCTCAATACTCTCATAAATTGCCCACTTGTTTTTTATCTTCTTGTCCAGGTATATAATGGGACCATTTACGACAAGGTGGTCACCAATAATCTTGACAGTTAGTGGTTGTATTTAAGGGTATGGTACCTATAGAACCGAGGTTCTAAACAATCAAAGTTAAACGCACCTTTATACGGTGTCGATAAATGTAGTTTCAATATTGGAAATCTTTGTGATGGCCTTAAAATATATTTTCATATTTAATTGTAAAATTTAAAGTTTCAAAAATAATGTAGATCAAGCAGATCTATGAAAACTTGAAAATCTTAAAAATTGATGTTCCAAAAATGTGTTACAAAATGCATTATTTTCAAAACTTGAAATCCATTTTGTTCTCATATCCATGCATTTTGATGTCGAGATGATCAATTTGATGATATTTGGGCATCAAAACAACTTCCACTAATGAAAAATTTAAGGTGGGCTCCTATTTGATTGTTTAGAGTCTCGGCTCTATATAAACTTTTTCCGACCTAGCTCAAAGTTTAAAGAACTTCCAACGTTGTGACATAACCAAACTATAGATTTCATATTAGATGGAGCATCATCACAATATTTCTCTATATAGACTCTAAAGATTGAGGAGCTGGTTTCTTGTAGAGAAGCGGTTTCTATATAAATTTTGGATGGCTTCCTCTTTTAGTTAGTTTCTCGTTGCTCTCGCTTTTCTATATGATGTCGTCAATAATGATTACCAAAAGTAAAGAAAAAGAAGAACGACTACGACGTCAGTCGGGAGGTGGCTTAAAAGGGTTTGCTCACCTGGTTTTGTCGAAGGTTAGAGAAGTAATTCTATGTCCCAAAATCTATGATGTAATTTTCATTGGTTGGGTGGATTTCAGTTTTCTATGCCTGTGGATGTACCTCTTCTGGAGTAAACCACGATAATCATTGTATTCTTATGGTATGTGTTTCGTGTTTTATTTCTCATACATTATTTGCCAAAAAAAGCAACCCATCGGGTTTAGAGCTTCTACACATAACAATATAGGTTTGTATTGATATTGATTAGTTTCTTAAGTTAGTTGGGTTACCTATTTAAGTCAAACTAGATTAGGACTCTTAGTTACATATTAAATTTGAGATAAATGTGATATTATGGGTTTCCTATTTTCTACGGGATTCATGATATATATATATATATATATCAAATAAAAGTTTAGATAGAACTGAAGCTCTAAACAATCAAATTAGAGCCTACAGCAAAAATTTCACTAGAAGAGATTGTTTTGATGCCCAAATATCTTCAAATTGATCATCTTGATATCAAGATGCATGGACATGAGAAAAAAATTGATTTCAAGTTTTATAAATAGTATATTTGTAGTGCATTTTTTTACCGTCAATTTTCATATTTTCATAGATATGTCGATCTACACTATATTTGAAGCTTTAAACTTCATAAATAAAAATTAAAATATATGTTAAGGCTATCACAAAGATTTCCAATGTTGAAACCACATTTCTTGATACTATTTGAAGGTAGGCTCTAATTTGATTGTTTAGAGCCTAGGTTCTATACAAACAACACCCTAAAATCTAGTCCAGCAACCCTTTTACTCACCAATTTCCCAGCTCTATTCCACAACTGAACAATTATCCAAGAAGTGAAACTTTAAAGCAATTGGAACTTTCTCTCACTACGAGGGACTACTACCCAAAGTCTCTATAGGAACCGTCTTTCTCGACACTAGGTAAGCTCTAATTTGATTGTTTAGAGAATAGGCCCGTTGGGATGAACTATACAAATTTTTGTATTCTTACGGTGTGTGTGTTTTAACATTCAAGATTTCTATTCGCAACATGTTAATGGACCCCAAATTGGTGTTTAAGGTCATTAATTCATTAATCACAATGCGCTCTCAACATCAAGTAGCCCGCATTAATTGATGTGCTATCTGATTACTAAAAACTTAGGTGGCAAAGTAGTCTCTTTTGTTTATTTGTTTGTTGAATTTTTTAATATCAGGATTTTGATGCAGCTGCAATTTCATGCAATGGCACATTAAAACCCTATTCAATATATCGATTGAGGACCTAGAACTCCGCATTGCGTTTATCTGGAAAACTCATGGGTCCAGAAAAGAAAAACAAAAACAGATTTGAAGCCCTAAAGATGATCCATATTTTTTTCCAAGCAGCCCAATCTGAAAAACTCTAAAAATGTTAGAATCACACTATGCTGAAGCACTAAAATGACCCCACCATGATTTAAATTCTAATTTATAGTTCAATACTTTAGAAGGAAAATTGTTGCATGGGGGGGTTGGACCGCATTTATACAATATGCGGTCCAAAGGTATAACGCATCAATATTGAAGATAGATGCAAATGGGTGGTTTATCTAAAAACAAATGTAACTAACAATCCAAATATTTTTTTAATATAATTATTAATTTTAATTTTTTTTATTTTTATTTTTCATATTCATGATCTTAATATTAAACAATATATTCTTTAAAAATTAAAATCAAATTATATTTAAATAACATATTTATTACATTTCTACAATATGCGGGGCATAAAAACCAGGTCTATAAGTATATTTGCTGACATGAACAAGTCGACCGGAGCGCCGGACTTTATCCCCTCCCATCTCGTGCCTCGTTGAAGAGATAAGGGAGTCGACCCGAGCCAAACTTTGTAGCGCATGCGGGGCATGCCATCTGAATGTTGTAGTTATTATCAAACCGGAATATATTTGGAGTTGGAAGTGTCACATCGATTAGGCCGCTCTCAAACAGTGCCGCTCCCCACGTGATTTGTTGGACTTTAGGAGGGTCGATTGGATGAAAAGTCGCCACACGGCAGGGGTTGGGTGCGTGTTAAGGGATCGGACGGTGATGAGTTGGGTTTCTGAGACGGGTGGGGACTAGGTCGCGTGAATGGGGGCGATGGGGCACGTGAACAGGATGAGAGAGAAAAGGGTAGGGTAGGGTAGGGTTGGTGGGGATTGTTCTCTCTCGACATCCATCCCTCTGCCCTCTTTACCGTTGTTGTCATTGTAAGGCCTCTTTCCCGTTGTTGTCATTGTAACAGTATATTGCCACTCTCCCTGTTGTTGTCATTGTAACAGTATATTGCCACTCTCCCGTTGTTGTCATTGTAACAGTATATTGCCACTCTCCCGTTGTTGTCATTGTAACAGTATAGCAATATTACTTGCCTCTCTCCCTTACCCAAAATGGATGGAAGGATGATGGCTCTGTTAAGATTTATTCCACTCTATGGATAATGTATACCAAACAAGTGGTGTAAGGTTGAAGACCTCGGATCGGATCGGTGCGAGGTCTTAAACCTCCAACCACTCACTGGACTAACGAGGATGATGGATTATCTCTGAAGTGAAAAAAATTAAATAAATAAATTTTAAAAACTAAATAAATGTAATTTAAGAGCGCCCCGCCCTCTCGTATCAATCTCTATTCTCCGATAATCCCGTTGCGATCTCTCTGTTTTCACTATCATCCACAAATAACAACTCTCTTTCTCTCTCACACTTTCGTTCTCTCTCTCTACACAGATGTTGGGCAGCGGTATTATCCAATTACACAAACAACGAGAACAATGACGCAGACATCCTTTTGTCCGATTACGTAAACGCAAGTGGCATGACATGGTGAGCACAATGCACGCAACAAAGCAATCAAACTGGAAAATGGGGTTGGCGTAGTACCACTTGTGCCCCCACCTAAGATCTTCAAGGATGGGTTTGGGGTTGGAGTCGTGTAGTAGCATCATTTGTGCTCCAACTAAAGCTTAAGCGAGAATGGGGTTGGGGTCATGGTAGTAGCACTATTTGTGTCCAGGTAAGATTTATGTACAATGATTTTGCTTATTCTTATCACCGTCCAAATTTTATCACACGGTCATAATTGTCTAGTAGTATTTTATTTTTCATTTTTTTTCTACAAATTAAAATGACTTAAAATTCAGCGAGTATGTACATCTTATTGAGGCGCATCTAATAAAAATATTAAAAAAAATTATCCGCAGAAACAAAATTGACCAAAATACCCCCAAAATGTTTCGGGGGTATTTTGGTCAATATTTTTCATGTAAAATATTTTTTTTTATATTTTTCGAAGATTTTCTTATTTTTTATGAATACACATTCTAACTTTAAGATCATTTTGATTTGTAAAAAAAAAATGAAAAATAAAACATTACCGAACAATTGTGACCGCACGATGAACTTTGGACAGCGATGGGGGTTAGGCAAAATCACTGTTCGTTTTCACCTATAGGCAATGCGTCGTGTTTTCATATATATATATATATATATATATATATATATATATATATATATATTACCTTTATTTCTATAACAATAATTTTTTTGAATCTTTGAATAAATTTATTTTACCATTTTATAACTTTCTAAAAGAAACTTCTTAAATAAAAATAACATTTAAATATAAAAATTAATATTTTTAGTAAAATTTTCATATGGTTATTTCTCCCAAAAAAATAACGGTGATGCATTTCCTGAATTTAAGCCTAACAGTAATCATATAAGCTTAGGTTGTATCTAAATGGTACCTAAATCCTCGATAATATATTTCCATATATACAAATACCAACGTAAAGCTTATTTCGTATAATATATGCGAATTTGAACAATACTAACATTAATCTTTCATAGCATTAGAATACTTTATTTCATACTAGATTAATGGGATGTAATTAATCCATGGACATCTACGATTGTTTGTGCATGGATCTAGCCGTATGGGTCATTGATACATAGAACAATGGTTTCTACATTTAACCAAATTGATATCACATTTGTATAGGAACCGGCCACAGTGCTTAGTTGGTGCACGAATCCATGTGTAATAGAATTGGGTTCTTCATACAAATGGAGTTCTGCGATCGGGGGACAGACCACCAGTGTACGGAACGCGATCCTACAATGAATGGAGCTCAATCCTAACCAAATAGGATCGTGGTATTATTTAGATAGGAGCGACACTTAACATTTAATGGGATCTCATTCTTGTTGTCGACGGGAGCACGATCCTAATAGACATGGTAGTGCAATCCCATATTACATGTAACGCATTCCTGTCAAATAGGGATCTCGATCCCAATGTATCAAGATCTCGCTCCCTATTCAAACGGGATCTCGCTCCCTAATCAAACGGGATCTCATTCCGTAAATACATAGAACGTGTTCCCGTTAAATAGGGATCTCGATCCCAATTTGTCGGGATCTCGATCGCAATGTATCGGGATCTCGATCCGTAACTTCTACCCTCACCAAAACTCATTTCCCAAGCTCCGAAACTTCCGACAGTCATCTATCCAATGCTCCCGCTCCTGGTAACTACGATTTATACCTTTCTTTTTTAACACCTTTTTACCAACTCGTCTTCTCTCTCCTTCTCTCTTCCCAATTTCTCCGACTGTCATTCTCTCTCTAAAATTCATGTCCCCTCTCTCTCTCTCTACTTTCAAGCAGCTCTAGTGCTCAATAGGGTTGCCTATATCATACAATAATAGGCAAGTTTTTTATCGTGGTCTTCTCTTTTTTTTTCATATATCTCAAGGGCTGTTTTGCCTGGTCGATCTTTTTACACATCGTTTTTATAATAAGGGTTGCAAAATACAGGCTAAAAAACAGGAAGGTTATTCCATCTTTATTTATTTTAAGACCTCCACGACCACACTCTACAGCCCATGTTTCACCCATCCCAATTTTCCAACACTTCCCTTAGAGATAAAGGAGGTTAGTGTCCCTTTATCTTAAGGCCACTCTTGGAAATTAGGAAGGTGACTTTTTAAGTTTCATTTCACTTAGAACTGCCAGATTATGATGAAACAACTGGTTGGTCAAGGTTACCAACAAATAGCTCATTTTTCTTTTTATAGTAATGCCTTGTTCAATATTTCTTACCTTTGAACAAACATGGATATTGTCATCATTTTTAAATGTTTCTTACCTTAAACAAACATGGATATCATCATTTGGGCCGTGCCCACTCCTTTGAGGCAAATTATAAAAATGTCCTACTATTGTAGGGTCTCAAACCTAAAACTGGATACATTTTTAATATATTTTTAAGGAGGTATTGAAGTTAAATAAAACTTAAATAACTGTTCATAATGTTAAATAAGATCATTTAACCACTTTGAATTTTTTATTTTTTATTTTGAAAATATTACTGCGCTTTTATTAATATCATAGAGAAATACAGCGAATTACACAATTAAAATATCACTAACAATCCACCCTATCAGATCCACTCCCCTACGCACCAAATTATCAGCTTAAGCATTGGATTCATGATATATTGGATGAAGGACACTTGGAGAGAATTGTAAAGATCCATAACCTCCAGCCATAAGGACTTAAGCCGCCAAGGAGTTATGGAGACGTTTGTGCACTAGTTGATCACATTTTGGGAGTCTCCTTCAATAATACAAGCAGTTGCTAATTGCCTATGATGAACCAATTTTAAGCCTTGAAGTATAGCATAGAACTCTGCTTGATTTGCTAATACCCAGTCACATGGCCCAGCATAGGAAAAAATAACAGCCCCGTTGCAATCTTTAACAACTCAACCATATCCTGCTGGTCCCGGGTTCTCTCTTGTGATCTCCCATCAAAATTCAGTTTTATGCTTCCCAATGGTGGTGGCTGCCATATGAGTTTTGGGGTAACCTGAACTATGTGAAGTTAATAATATTTTGTAAGTTCACCACTATCTACTTTAGAAATACATTGCCCTTCTTTTGTGATTGAAAACCATTCTCTCACCTTATGTAAAAAATATTCTTTTAGATTCACCCTGCTGGAAATAATTCTTTCAAATGTTTTCTCGTTTCTTTCAAGCCAAATATCCCATGAGATAGCTGCACAGAAAATCCCCTAGATACTTCTCCCCACCTTTCGTAATCTATCAATCTCAAAGGCTACCAAAATATCCACCTGGTTTCGAGTCAGTGCCAAAAGAAATCCAATAACTCCAAAAGCCCATATCCAAATGGAAGAGGTGAATGGACAATGCAGGAAGAGATGCATTCTATTGTCTTTTATCTGTCTTACAAAAAGTTGTAAGACATATTGGGCAATATCTTCCCCTTCTTTTTTAAATTATCTATAATCAGTACTCTATCTTGCGTAAAAATCCATACGAAAGACTGAACCTTCTTGGGGACCTTCCATACCCAAATCTTATCAAGTACGTGTTGAGACAAATACAGCTGATAATGAAACAACAGCATGTACATTGATTTCACCTAGGACTTGCCGTTAGATTCTTCTTCCCACACCAATTTATCATCTGCATTTTGTGATACATAGATCCCTTCCAATTGATTCAGCAATTCCTTCAGCTGATAGTCTGAAACTCTATTATAAGAACAACTAACATTCCAAGTAGAGTTCAAGACCATTTTTTCAAAATTATCTTCCACCATCGCTTGCTTATTTACCACCTTGCAAAAAACATCTGGAAAACTCCATTTTAAAGGTCGATCGCCAACCCATTTATGATTCCTGAATTGCACCTTATCGCATCTCCCCACCACCCACCTGGAATGATGCTTAACAATTAACTTACAACTTGAAACAACCTTCCATATATGAGATTCTCGTTGCTAGGCCTCCATGCCCATAGTTGTCCCCTTCTACCCTCTTCGATAGATGATTTTCATTTGCACCACTTTTTTGACAATAAAGTGTGGTTAATAAACTTCAACCTCATTACCCCCAATCCTCCCATACATTTTGAAATACAAACCCTATCCCAGCGACCAAATGAAATTTATTTTCGTTTCCAAAGAACCCTGTGAAAACTTCATCATCAACTGCTCTATATGTTTTGCCACTATTTGCTGGCATAAAAAAAAAGACATTTGATGAATAGGTGTGTTGGCCGTAGATGGGTTAATAAGGGTGTGTCTTCCCCAAAGAGATAGAACCTTCGATTTTCATATACCTAGCTTAACTTGTATCCTATTGATAATAGGATCCCTAGAAGATCTCAATAGTCTTGTGTCTGATATTAGGAGGCCCAAATACTTGATTGGTAAAGTCTCAACTTTGCACTCCATAATACCAGCCAATTGTGCCACCAAATCCTCATCACATGCTCCAACGAGATTAGTTTTCTGAAAATTTACCTTTAAACCAATCGCGGATTCCAAACACCTCAAAAACCTTCGAATGTTTATAATTTGACCTGTATTTTCATCACAAAAAATCAAAATACCATTTACATATTGCGAGTGCGTAATATAAAGACCATTTACGGCCACTCTAAACCCCGAGAAACGACCCCTATGAGCCACATTATGCAGCATAAGGCTCAAGCTCTCAACCACCAATGGAAACAAAAAAGTGAAGAGTGGATATCCTTGTCTAAGCTCCCTAGATGCTTCAAAGGATCCAAAAAACGGGGAAATGAGTGCTACTAAAGCACCTAAGAATCAAATTCCTCCATCTGATCCCAAATCCCATACACCTCATAATTTCTATGAATATTCTTCATTTTACACGATCATAGGCTTTTTCTATATCCAGCAAAAGTGAAACCCCCTGGAGTTGCTTCTACTCTTGAATGAATATACTCTTAAGATACGAAAATACTATATGTGATCGTTCTACTTCTAATGAATGCATCCGCTGTTCTCAAAACAACATCAGAAATGAATTGTTTCAGTCTTTCAACCAAAATCTTAGCAATGATCTCGTAGAGACTAGCAAATAAACTAATTGGTTGAATGGCAAGAGCAATACTGGATTTTTTGGGTATGAGGGCAATATAAGTAGAGTTTATAGACTTATCAACAACTCCCCCTGCCTAGAAAACTTCCACCATTTCCATTAAATCTCTTTTCACCATAGACCAAAATTTCTTAAAAAGGAACAACAGGAAACCATATGGGCTCGGGGAATTTTCAAGCCACTCCTTGAAAAGAGATTCTTGACCTCCTCCCAGCATTTGCAATTATATGAAAGATATGTGGCAATTTGATTATTTGTTGATATTTTTTCAATGGTATAAGTACATGTGGAGCAAACGATGCATGTATGCGGTTGCAAATATACTTCCCACATTCGCATAAGTTCTTCATGTGGTTTCCTGAACTATACAACAATTTTTTCCAACATTTATGGTCCAAACCATATGAAATGGAATGACTGTTGGCATTTTAAATTTCCACTAAAAGACGATAAAAGCTAGACATGATTTATCATCCTTTTTTTTTTTTTTGATAAATATACTTTGGAAAAAGTTTATAGGTTGCAACCTTACGTCTACAGCTACCGGTGCACCTCAAAAATCCATCGGAAAAGATAGTTTTAACGTTGAAACACCTTTTGATTGATGATCATCTCGACATCGAGATGTATGACCATGAAAAATAAAAAAAATTTAAGTCTCAGAAACAGTGCATTTTACAACATATTATCTACACCGTTCATTTTCAAGATTTTCATATGTTCATAGATCTACTTGATTTTAACCATTTTTTAAATTTAAAATTTTATAATTAGATATAAAAATAAATTTTGAGATAATCCTAAGAACATTTTATATCAAAATTATATACCATGATAAAATTTGAAGGTGCACGTTATCTCTAGAGCTACGGATGCATCCGTATGCCAATTGCACCCAGCTACTTTATTGCATTATTAATGTAAAAGAAAGAATACAATGCAATCACACATGAATCGACTCCTCAAAAAACCATCATGCTAGACCCACACTTTGCATGACCATCCGCAACTGATGATTTGTTGTCTATTTTTTCCCAATGTTTTAAAACTCGATCAATCCACTCGGTCTCGGCCAAGTCACTTGGCCTCAACATACTGGCAAGGTGAGTATAAGATCGGGGTTAAGGAAGAGGTATAATACTGGGGCGAGTACTACACCCCTATGGAACTCGACCCACTCAAGTTCTACGTGCTCAGGCGAATCTGTTTATACACTAGTCCAAAAATAAAAGGGGTCCGGCTTCCATTTTTCATTTCTTCTGAAGATTGGAGCCCCTGGACTTCAAATTTTGATCCAAATTTTAGTATAAGGCGGAAAATCACTATATCAACCTATTAGAAACCGTATTTGAGAAAAAACCGCTAGATTACTCGCATTTTGTAGATCAAAGAATTGGGCAATTTTTTGAAAAATTTTCAAGTTTTCGAATCTAATGGTCGATTTTCATAGAAAATTCAAACTTTGTGTTTAACAAGAGGATAGTTTTTTCCACCCAAAATGACGATTATACTTATAGTTCTGAATTTCGGATATTCTATTTATCCAAATATTTCAAAGCCTTAGATCTCCTGGATTTTACGTTGGAATCCAAAATTTGTTTGGGGGTCTTGGTTAGGGCTGCATAAGGAAGCTTTGACAAGGATTTGAAGCATAAAACAAAGATTGAAAAATTCGCCTTGAAAGTTTGGGTTTGTCTCATTTCCTGGAAGGGATGTTGCTGGACAAGGTGGTGCTGGTGAAAGACCTGGTCCGGCTACGCTGCGGAGCTCCACGCGCATTGGTGCTTTTCGGGCCGAGAAGCAGTTGCCGCTTTCTTCTCCTTGCCTTAGCTCTCTGTTTCTCCCCACCATCGTTCCACGTCGTTCCCGAATGTGATTTCATCTTCCGGATGACCGGCCTAATTGCGTGATTAAGGAAGGGTCTTTTGTTCGAGATCAGTTCGAATAAATTCTGTCAAAGGCCTCACCAAACGCGGAAGGTGCCACCATCGAATCAAAGGTTGAAGAAAAGAGATTTTCAAATCATGGAAAGGCCTACCAGAGAGCGAAGCAAGCTGGGAGCGCGATGCGATGCGACTCTGTGGCAATTTGAGAAGCAGATCAACGAGTATCTACACGGCAAGTCAACGAGGATCTGAAGCCGAGGCGTATCATCAGATTTGACTAAGAAGGAACTGGAAGTGAGACGGTCTTGCGTAACGCAACAAGAGTTTTCCCTCTATCATCTTCTATCTGGTAGACTTGATGAAAAGGCCCTAGCGATGCTTCGGGGCGAACTGTAACTAGGCGCCTACTCCTACCCCACCCACCTCACACGCAAGATGCCTCAAAGGATAACATCTGGAGTTTGGATACTAAGTATCCGAATCGCACAATGGTGTGGGACTTCGCAATGCCAATCGAGCCACGATAGGAGCTCCATGCATGGAAACGTGTCAATCGACCCACCTCAACAGCGAGACCGCATCCACGACTGTAGCTACCCTAATATGCCCCACTCCTAGTAATGAATTTGACACCTAGTAATTAATGAGCCTTTTTTTTTTTGGATGAACGGCCAACCCAATCCATTCTTTTACTTGGACCGCCCGATCACTACCCGCTTCTACCGCATTATATCATGGTTCCCTTCCGGCTGATCGATCGGCTAACGAGGATGGGGGGATGGAACTGGAATAACCACAACTGCTGGGAAACGACCATCCATTCCGTCTATTATTGGGGGGGAATCCGCAGGCTATGCAACCATTAAGTCGGGTGGTGGGGATCAGTTGACTCAATGAGAGCCCCGCCTCCTCTTGTCAAGCACCGGGCCCGAGGGTTATAAGACCACCTCACTCGCTCTTTGGCTCGCTTCGTGCTTACGCACTTCTCTCGCTCGTTTCGTTCCGATCGGTTTCTCAGGGCTTTGCTCCCCTTTACAATATGAAGAATTTTCTGCCTATAGAAAAGATCATGAAAGAGGCGATCAGAACGGTACTCGAATCCATTTATGATCCCGGGTTTCCAGACACATCACACTACCGCCCGGGCTCACCGAATGAATAACATTTATCGATCAAATCGTCAATTCGCGGTGGTTTTAAGCGTCTTTGCCTAACTAACTCGTTCTCGCAGACACTCTCGCTGCGCTGTGTTTATTAGGCTGCCTAACTTGTTTTCGTTGACCGTTACTAGAATCGAGCTTAATCTTGGGCGGACTCATGCAGTCCGCTAGAACTCGTAAAGAGCAAAAGCCAAGTCCTATGCCCAAGGCGAGTTTGAACGCTGATTTTAACCAACTTTGATCAATACTGAATTGTACTGCAGGACTAACGAAGAAGAAGAAAATCGATCAATCGTACGGGGAATTCATTCTTATCCATTGCCTAGACCAATGAGTCAAACCAGTCACGCACCACCAGTTTCAAGCTAGGTCGGTCGAGTCAAAAAGTTCGCCCAGCTACCTTGGAGGATTTTCTTAAGAGAGAACAAAAAGAAAAATTGCCCAATGTTTGGGCTTGAAATCCATTTTTAGTGTCCATTTAAATATTAGTTCATTACTTCACTCTGAAATACAAGGTTTTACATTAAAATTTCATTAAAGCATGCTTTGGATAACCCGGTCCAATTCTTGATGTGTGTGGACTAAGACCCGGCCCCATCATTTCTGAGCTGGCTTTTAAAACACTGCCAATATATATATATATATATATATATATATATATATATATATATATATATATATATATATATATATACCATCACTCTTAGAACATTCCCATTCCCATTCGACTAGCTATGAGGGAAACCGTGCATAAATAAAAAAGAAATTTATCAAATTACCCATAAAAAATGAACAACGGAACACCTTGATGGGCCATTTTGATAAATTCCCTAAATAAAAGACTAATATTATAGAGAAAACACCTTTTTCCATATGAGGAAGTATACAATAAGACCATTTACTTTTGACATAAAAAAATTCGACAACTTATCCATTAAATTTAGAATTAGACGGTTAAGGTTATCCTACAAACCACACTCAAAAATTCATAATTTTTTTTTCTCAAACTTTATAATAAGCGATCTCCGATGATCGTGATACGGCTGAGTCATTTTGTGCTTCGGTCATTGCACTAGCAATACACCAAAGTAGCAAGATTCCTTCAAGTAAACTAAATAAAATGTATACTAAAGATCATTTGTTCTACAAGAAGTCATGATCACTAGTAAAATAAACTTTGCAACATACGCTAAACCATCTGAGTAAAAAGATTCATTGTGACCTCCCTGATACGAAAGATAAATGGTTTTCTATTGTACAATCCCCAAATCATAGCCCCTTTCCATCTTTTCGCCACCAACCCAGATTAACTATTTCTTTCCACACAGAAGATTTCATTAACTAGCATATTCATTGTAAGTTATTACAGAAGACCTAAAATCCTATGTACGGTCCTTCCCGTTTCCTTGAAAGCATGGTAACATGAGTGATGAAGGGTGACCCAGCTTCAATATCAGACCAGACATGGTCTTAAACAAGACCAAGGTTGATTGGTTCAAACAGAATGCTACCCATAACATTTTGACTTAGAGAGAGAGCGAGACAGAAGCGAAAAAGCCCAGAGAGATGCTTCCCTCTTATAGTATAATAACTGAGCTGCACCTCACATGCACTTTGATGGGTGGCACTAGTTCCACAGAAGGCTTGAGGGCTGCCACTAAATAAGATTGTTTAGCTAACTAGGAGATGCATTCTTTAGTGAGCTTCCGTGAGCAAAGACAATAACCAACCTCAACTTAAATAACCAATGTGAAATACCAAATTAAACAAGCACATGCCTAGCATAAACATAAATTAAATAACTACCATATAACATGAATTGACAAGAGCTATGGCCTCTAGTTCAATTAGGATTAACCAAGACCCAAAAACAATTAACTTTAAGTAACAGTGATCCACAATATATATTTCTTTGTTGAGTTAAGTCATCTTTTTATGCATTCTGATGACCAGATAAGCCCTTCAAAGAAGCCACCAAAGTCAAAAAGTAACTCAAACCGCTATTGTAAATTCACACATTTAGTAGGAACACGTCGATGCAAGCCCCAGAAAGCATGCATGCTAAACACAGAATACAGTCATCATAAACTGAACTGCGCTTAAGTGCATGCTGCTCAGAATTTTCTACTACGATGCACCAGTACTCATACATGTTTAACATACCCATCAGTAGTAGTATGGTCAATAAATATTAATAATGTAGGACATCAAATAACTTGTAATCCCAATTGACACGTCGCATTGTATTTTATTTCTTACATTGAAGTATCTCTCAGAGTTTGCACAAAAATAGAAAGTGGTTATTTGCTCCCCATTAGTAAATGGTGAAACAACCCTAATTAGAAAATATTTGCTACAGACGGATCTAGGCGCAAAGGACATAAATGAGGTTAAGATTTAAGGAGCATCAAATAACCTAGATTTCAGCTATTTGAAGTTCTAAATATTAAAAAACAACTACTGCCATCATGATTTTAAAATTTTATTTAGCCATAGGTAAATATGTTTCATGATAATCAGTTGCCAATTCTTATATCCATTTTGCACCCAATAGCTGTCCCCAAGTTGCCACGTTTACGGATTTCCATCATTTATTTATGGATTCAATTTTTTTCATCTATGCCATTTATCCAAGAATTTGATTTCGCAGAACTACTTGCTTCTTTATATCGGTTGGGTTGATGTACATCATTTAGAAACGTAAAATCATAAACCTAGTTCTAACAAAGAACTTTTGAGAACTACTCATAAGAGAAAAGTAAAATTATGTTGTTTCACGAAATGGTTTGAATCAAACCAATTTATCTTTCGTTTCATACAACGGCTATAAAATTAGCCATGCTTTTTGGGACAGAATGTTGGGCAGTCAAGAAACAACATATCCATGGAATGAGTGTAGTTGAGATGAGGATGATGAGATTGATAAGTGGCAAAATAAGAAATGATAGAATTCGGAATGAATACATCCGATGGAACTTAGGGGTAGCTCCAATAGGTGATAAGATGATGAAAAGTGAACTTCGGTGGGTTGGCCATGTGCAGGGTCGACCTAGAATAGCACTAGTTAAGAGGGGGGGCAATTTGGTTCAAATAAAAAACTCTAAAAAGACAAGGGGAAGGTCCAAAAGGACATCGATGGAAGTAGTGAGAAGACATATGATGACTTATCGTCTGACTAAGGTTATGGCCCTTGATAGAGCAGAATGGCAGAACAAAATTTGAGTAACTGACCCCAAATAGTTGGGATAACGGTCAAATGATGATGTTGATGATAACGACAACAACGAAGATGCTGATCTTTCATAATCAAAAGTTTAGTTTTGGTGAAACTTAGTTTTGTAAACATGTCTCAAATTAATATATGCCATAAATGAGAAGGATTTATATCCAGAGAAAAATAATCAATTTCATCCTAGTACAATATTTCTTACACATGCATTCCAAATAACAGCTTACCAGATTTAAAGCATATATCAAAGTCACTTCTATCCAAGGTACATATAGACAGTATTTCCCACACATCAAAGGTGTAAATATGTTATTTGCAAAGAAATCAGAATTGCCAACATAGACATTCAACTGGAATATTCCATTATCCACTAATTCATGTCAAATATAAATTATGTTGATATGTAACAAGCTTCTGTCTTCAACCGTCTCAAAAACTCAAGAAAGCCATTGTTTGACTTAAACAAGTGTTTCACCAGATGGCTTTGAAATAGACCAATCTATCGTGCGTTCAATAAAGTTTTGTTAACGTCTCAAATAAATGTCATAAAAGAAAAGAAGAATATGCAAAGATAAATAATCATTATTCATCCTCATACAATAATTCTAACATGCATTCCAAGGACCACCTCAGATTTAAAGCATACATCAAACTGGTGTATATGATATTATTTCCAATACATCAATAGTGTAACTGCAGTAATTCCAAGGAAATCAGTATTCCCAACTGAGACATTGGAGTATTCAAATATCTAGTATTTCATGTCGAATATCAATTCCATCAATATATAACATGCTTCTGTCTCCAACCCTCTCAAAAATCAAGAAATCCATTGTTTGACTTGGATAAGCATCTCACCAAATGGCTTTGAAATAAACCTACCTATCTTTCGTAAGTTGAAGAACGTTTAGTTTTTTACATGTCTCAAATTAATATATACCATAAAGGAGGAGAATAACCATATGCCAAGACAAAATAATCATTATTTATTATCATACAATAATTCTAACATGCATTCCAAGGAATACCTTTTCAGATTTAAACCATACGTCAACCTTGCTTTCGACAATGTAAAGATAGTATTTCGTAAGAAATCAGAATTCCAAATCGAGACATTTAACTGGAGTATTCCAATATCCAGTACTTCATGTCAAACATGAATTCCATCGATATATATCATGCTTCCATCTCCAACCCTATCAAAGACTCAAGAAAGCGATTGTTTAACTTAGATAAGTGCTTGGTGGCACCAAGGTCCCAACACCAATGATCAGGTGATATAGAAGATATCCACATTAACCACAATCATAAGGGGCTAGGACCAGTGTCAAAGGGGATTTTCTTGTTCTTTTGAAAATTCTAGGGTTTCGGATATGTATCCTGTCGAGGATTCTCCTATTTCCTTAATATTAAGCTAGTTCATTTTCCTTGAGTCATAAATTCTTCTAAATTGAGTACAATGACCAAGTTTTAAGTGTCAAATCCTTTCTATTAAGAGATTGTCAGGTGAGCTAACAAGAACTAGGCAAATTCCTCAAGGATTCTTGTTGGTCAATTGATGCATAACATGCATCAATGAGCATCCTTGAATAATCATTTTCCCTTTCATTTTCAACGATGGAATCATTTGTCTTCATATTTTGCATGAATAATATTTTCAGGTTAGAACCCTGTGATTGCTTCTAAAACTGATAAAAACACAAGAACTCCAGAAAAGTGAATGTACTTGGGAGATCCCAAACCAAAACATGTACTTAGGAGATCCCAAACTAAAACATCACTAGGAGAAGCATCTAAAAGATGTTACCATCCAAAAACCCTTTTATGTGGAAACTTTTTTAAAGTAACACCAAAACCCTCCAATGAAGGTCCTAGAAGTCATTGTCATGTAGTAAATTTGGACTGTTCAAGAGAAATGTCTGGACATGAATGAATGATTTGAATCTCCCAATCATAGGAGAGACTACCTAAGGGAATTCCATGTACCCCAGTGAATGACCACATTGATAATTGGTAGATGGACTTTTCTCTGACCAAGAACATATCCAAGTCAAACCAAGGCTATATCATTTTCAGAGAGGTTAAACTGGAGAAATAGTATAACAATGGAAAATGATATTCAGCTCGATGTATCTGGTATCTGGATGGCTACATCGATTATTCCAAAGGGAGAATTTCCTCCTTGATAAATACACTCTCTGCACCTTTGATGTGTTGAAAATCAAATGTATTTTTCTATTTAAAGTATAGGACATAACTGGGTATAATGCAATGCTTCAGATTGGAGGTGGTGTCCATTTGGAAGAATCATTATATAAGGAGGGTTCTGGAATAGTACTTACTAGTTATATAAAGTTGGGACTGGAAATATTTCTTCTCATTACTCATTTCCACATGATGTAATTTGTCTCTTTTATGGCATGAGTTCGAGACATAACACAAAAAAGAGAATCGATAGACATTATTGATGGACACATGGCCGATATTCCGAACTTCGACCAGAAAATTTGTAAGCAATGTATTCTGGGAAAATAACAACCCTTAGAATATGGTGTTTCTCTGATTCGAGAAATTATTGCCTGCCCTTCATGGAGCTGATCAAAATCAGACCTTGCAATAGCTAAGCCATCTTGCTATAAACAACCATTAACTTCGGAAAACACCATAGTACTCCATAAATTCCATGGATCAAGAAATTAAATTCACAAAATAAGAATATAGTTTGGGAACCATTTTTCCCTTGGAGAGCAGGTATCGTTTCTAGATAGATTTATAGAGGAAAGTGAACTAAGGTGGTACGTTTAACAAGTCTTAAGCCAATAATGTAACTGAAGATGAAATAAAAATGACGAAAATGATGGATCAAGAAGCTTTACAACCTAGGGCTAAATGTATTTCTATAACTTAAATCTCTACTAAGGCCTATTTGGATTACAGTTAATTTATCAGGAGTGTACTAATTTGTCTAAAATCAATATGTTACACATAATATCACTCTGTTAGCAGCTTGGCAGGTAACATTTATTAATATTTGGTGAGTCGGGTGGTACCCTGACCCAAAACTCTGTATATCAAAAAACCAACCATTTTCCTGGCAATTTTCTAGTGATTTTCAGCAATTTCCAGGGAAACCCCAGAGATTTTCCCTGGATTTTTAGAGAAGCTGGAGAAAACTAGAGATTCAAATGGTAAGACCCCAAACCATCACATCCACAAAAACTAAATCAAATTAAATTAATTAGAAAAGAAACTCTCTCTCTCTCTCTCTCTCTCTCTCTCTCTCTCTCTCTCTCTCTCTCTCTCTCACTCACATTTTCAAGATTCAAAATAAGATTGTTCGCCTGATTTCAATTGAAGCATTCCTTATGTTTGAAAGGGCAGTATGTTGTTTCTCCATTGTTCTCTATTAAAGACCATACCCTCAGAAAAATCAAAAGTTATTATATATTTTCTCACTACTTCTATCCATGTCTTTTTGGGCTTCCCCTTGCCCTTTTAGAGCCTAAATTGCACCTCCTAACCGGTGTTGTATTAGGTCTACGTTGCACATGGCCAGCCTAGCTAAGTCTACTTTCCCTCCTCTTGTCGCTTATAGAAGCCACACCTAAGTTCCCTCGTATATAGTGAGCCTCGAAAAACCACAATTTGAAAATGTTAATTTTCTGGAGTGGAGAGGCAAAAGGCAATGATTGGTTAGGTTTGAGGGGAGTTGTAGAATAATTAAGGAGTGATGGTGGTTCAATGAGAGACATGCTTTTGATGTTTCTCCAAACCATTAACATTGGTCACTAAAGCTCCATTTAGGAGGCCGAGGTTCTCTCTCTAAACTTTGAATGTTGGTTGTGCTTTTGATATAAAAAGAAAATAACAGCGAAAAAAATCAATGATCTAATGAATGGATTGAAAATTACTGGAAGCTTATGAGCCGAGCTAGCTGTTTAACCAAGACTTACAAAACAAATACTATCCAAACCCTGATCAAATTCCTCTACAGACCCCTATTTAGAATGAAAACTCTTAATTAGACTCCAAGAAACCGTAATTCGATTTAAATTGGAGTCTTAATGAAAATATAATAGGAGACGACAATACTTTCCTTCACAAATAAATAGCTGTGCCATTGACAATACTACCCTATAATCTCTACAAGGCTAAACACACCAAAAAATAAGGCTTAAAAAACCGAAAATACATCTCATTTTCAACAATCAAAACCCAACGAAAAACCAAAATCTGTCCATGATGCGCCAGCATTAGACTCCCCTCATTGGAGAAAACGCCTCCTTCAGTGCTGAAGAAGGGTAGAGATTTTTATGACAAAAATTTAGGCCATTCTTAAAGAACAAAATACTAAGACATGCTCGCATGAAGAACTCATCCTTCACATAGTTCTCTCTCATGATTCAAAGCTTCAATTGGGTTTTTAGGGCTGTTTGTGTGGTTGAATTCTTCTTTCTCTACTCTTTTTCTCTAGATTGTGATGCCCGAATTTCTCTTTCTAAACTCCAAATTTGGTTGTGTTTCTCTCCCTACTAAGCAACATCATATACTTTTTGCTTCTATATTTGTGGGCAATAATAAAACCCAGTCAAAGTTTTCAGGATTCTCTTTTCCTCCCCAAAATAAAAAGCCCTCTGCTGGTATAAAGTTGTCTTGAGTAAAGTAAAAACAACATTCGAAAGAAATCAAGTCATATGGAAACAAACAAAAGTCAGTAACAAATAATTATGTAAGGGACAATGCTAAACAACAAATAACACTTTGTTATGAGCATTTTTTATCATAACACTGAATTGTTAGCTATAATGGGTTATCCAACCCTACAAAACAGTCAAAAATCACATTGTTGGATGGTGAAACAACCTTGATTATGTGGCAGAGGATGAAGAAAATAAAATATATAAGCTCACTAAATCATTATAGGGAGCCATGGTATTTGAGGATCCATGAAGCTAACAATAACAATGGCTCTGCACAAATGATAATAAACATTGTACAAATGCCAAGAATAGTGAGAGTAATAATGTGCTTATTATATTTGGATGACATTCATATTACTTCTTTTTTTCTTTAGGTCGTCCTCTTCTTATTGTTAGTAATTATTTAGCAACCGCCCAGTGTTTTAAAATGCGGCCACATCGCCGCATCATGCGGTATGCGGTGGGCACCGCATCTGCACAAACCGCATATGCGGTTTTGAGTTATGCCCCGCATCTGGCCGCATCGTTTTCTGCAAAAAAAAAATTCGATTGTGCTCCTCAAGGAGGGGCAAAATGGTCTTTTTGACCATAAAAAATTGGGGAAAACAGTTTGGGAGGGTATTAAACCCCCTAAACGATCATTTACAACCACTTTTGTGGCTTTTTTGGGATCAAATCGAGCAAAAAAAAAATTTAGGCGGAAATTTTTTTTAATTTAAATCTTGGATTTCGGGATTGTTTGATACTTGGATATTGATTAGAACCTTTTGATTGTTGATTTGAGGAAATTTAGGTGAATTTGTGACAAGAGAACAGGGGTTTGAGAGGCTGTGAACAAATTTTGTACTAAAATTGGGGATAGTGGATACAAAATCTCCGACAGCTAATAATTTTGGAATTAATCATTAAACTAAAATACCTACTATCACATATATCACCTCCATATTTTTTTTTATGAATTCACCTATTTTTTTAGATTTTTTAGAATTTTTTTACATTTATTGATCGCATTGTCGCGATGCACATTCATCCAGACCGCATCGCCCCCCCACCCACCCCACCCCACCGCTTTTGGCTACATCCCGCATTTCAAAACACTGCAACTGCCCTAGAAAAAGTTGAAGTTAGACATCTCAATTTGAAACAAACAACATAGGAGAGTTATCCTTAATTAAATACTTAAGTCCATAGGAATTCAATAACATTCCTAGTTTATCAAAGGAATCACATAGGCCATGTTTGGTTCCCTGAAAATGGTTATCCTAGGGAAATGTATCTCTTAGTATCGATATCTCCTGGAATTGACATCTCCTAGAATACGGGGGTTCGTTGTTCGGATATCAACTAGTAAGAGATCTAAAAGATGCTTGTTCACTGTTTGAATTGCCTGGAAGATATGTCTACAGGAAATTCAAAAATTTTATTGTATCCGTATTTTATTTTACTTTAATTTATCATTCTCAATATTGTGTAATTCTTATTATTGTGGGTAGGTTTGGCCTGTCATGTCCCAAGCCCTAATCACTACCACCACTATCATCCATCTTGAATATTCAGTCACAAAATTTTTTCCAAATTTAATATTTCCACCCATGTTTTTTACTGTAATCAATGAAAAAAAATTCAGGCCGACAACCCGCCTAGGGGCCTAGGCGGTCAAGGAATGAGGCTAGGCAGTTTGGCCATCCCTTAAATAAAAAAATTAAAAAAAAGAAATTCAAATCCACTCAAACAATGCCTGGTGTTGCCCATCTCTCTCTCAATCTCTCTCTACTGGGTCCATGTGCCCTCTCTACAAATGAGAAGAAGAAGATGGAGTCCAAGTGTTTGATGTGCGGCCTCTCTCTCTCACATACACACATACACATCCAGAGATACACAAGGACTCATATGCTCCCTCTTTACATGTAAAAAGAAGAAGATGCCCTCCAAGTGTTCCTCGAAAGGTCTCTCTCTCTCTCTCTCTCTCTCTCTCTCTCTCTCCCCATATCCTCCGAGTGTTCGAGACCTCTCTCTCACAAATACAGATCCAAAAGAAAAAATCAGAAAAAAAACAAGAAGATGATCTTCAAGAATTTCATGCGAGACCTCACATACACACATACATGCACTCCTCCACTCCTCCATATCCTCCAAATGTTCAAGACCTCTCTCTCACAAATACAGATCCAAAAGAAAAAAAACAAGAAGATGATCTTCAAGAATTTCATGAGAGACCTCACGCACACACATACATGCACGCATACACACACGTACTAACACAAATACACACATCCACAAAACACACAAACACACACACACAAAAAGCAACATATGGCCCCCACCCCAACCCCTTCCTTTACGGCCACCTTTGTGTCTGGGCGGCTGCCTAGGCGGCCGCCTCCATGTTTTTTAACAAATTATTAGCGCAATAGTTATGGAAATTTCTCCAACAAATATTTAATACTTAATAACTTGTTTGGCAGGGGCCGTGGGCCCAATGCCTTTGCCTCCTCTCTCTCTCTCTCTTATACTTTTTAATCTTTTGCTCTCTCCACTGGTGTCGCCTTTGGACTCCCTTTACAACTCGGCCCCCCATGAAGATTGCAAAGGGTTTCACTGCCCCTGGCTTGAGCCAAATATAATGCATCCTTAGAGGAGAGAAATGCGCTCTTGGTAGAGAGAGAAAGTTGGTTCACATAGAGAAGCTTTACTGCTGTTTCTAATTGAGATAAGAAGGCAGTTCAGAATGGGAAGTAGCTGTGAAGAATTATTTTCTAGCATAGAGAGAGAGAGTTTGGATTCTAGATTTGGAAAGAGTTATGGCTTCGAGAGAGAGTTTGGGTTTTGGGTTACGGGTTTGCAAAGAGTTGTGCTTTAGAGAGATTGGATCGTGGATTTCAATAGAATTACTAAGGAGAGAAGTAAAAATTTCACAGAGAGAGGTGTTCTGGTTTCTTCTCCGTGTAGAGAGAAAGAGAGAGAGAGAAAGGGGTGCCTTGCTGTTTCTTGTCCATCTAGTGAGAGATACATAGCAGAGAGAGAAAGCTCTGAGCAGAGGGTCGAGTGAATGAGCAGAGAGAGAGAGAGAGAGAGAGAGCTCTAAACAAGGGTGAGTGGTACACTTTTCAGTTTGAGGTCCTTTTTTATGTGGACCTCAACCCACTCTCAAAAGTAGCTTGCAGTGTGTTTTCTGGCTTCTGCTTTAACTTTACATCTCCTGGAAATCTCAAATCCACCTATTTTGGTGGAATTGATATTTCTACAAAATGGGGTTAAATGCATTTCCAGTGTTCAGGGCGCATCTAAACAGGGTGAATGCCTGGTTGGAACCAAATGGGCCCATATTGAAGTTGCTCTTAAAATGTTTACTACGGTAAAGCGAGTAAAGGAAAAAGTTAGCATCTAACATGATCTCGACTGATGAGAATGAAAGATATCGATGGACCCAGGGTTTGTAACCTGTAGTAAGGCAACATAAGACACCGCCTGGCTTAAAGAATTCCAAATGGATTTGAAGTTGGAAGGAGCAACTACTGAGCCAATTGACATGTTCTACAGTGAGCACGCAGTCATTGATGTAGCAAATTATTAAAAAATTAACTCTAAAGTCAAAGCCATTAGAAGGAAATACCAAAAAAAATAAGTGTTGTAAATAAGGATATACTATAATTCTGAATATACTCTTTGTATCACAGCTTGAATTGCTGTCTTGTGGCTTCAAGCACCTAAATCATTTTGATACAACAAGGAGTAGCCTGTAAGTCATGTTCTTAAACTAATTTCATTTCACATATCAAGTTTCTATTCCTGATTTCTGTGATGGAAAACAACTAAACTGAATATTTTGGATGTAACCTTTTCTACTTTGGTTCCATAACAAGATTAAATGTTGGACATACTTTGTCCAATGTTTTACTCTACTGTTTAACTGATCTATCTTCACTCCCCAAATATCTGTACCATCTTAATACTGAAAGATAATTGAAATACTACTATTTTGCAAAAACAGTGCACATTAAAGCATATAAAATAATCAAAATATTTCACTCTTTGATTCAATACAAAGGGATCTGTTATGGTGGTTGCTCATCTCATGTCACTAAACTTTTTCCAGGCTCATGTTCATCTTTTGTTGCAAAATATTTTCTAAGCGTTCACTACCTGTGTTATTTAAAGATCTTTATCACTTGTGTCCACCTAATTCTTTTGACTCGCTCATCTATCAACCAAAAATATATAGATATTCTCAGTTGATTTTTTATATTCTACAAAAAATTTAATGATGCCTCAAAGGGAAGATGACGCAACCCAGAAAGCATCAGTGCCCAATGAATGATGAAAATGATAAAAAAACGCTAGACAACAAATGTAATATCAGTATTTATTTTTATTATACTATGGCAGGACAGAAATATGTCAAGCTCTTTCATAACGTGTCCTGGAAATCCAAATTTCAACAGTTAAGTTCGGGTTCCAAACTCTGAGCATGACCCTTGGGCATGGGAGAAGAGGAGAAGAAAGAGAAAGAGCCCCAGGAGGGGGGAGGGGGGGGCCGGTGGACCGACCCATCTACAAATGCTCTCCATAAAAATGAACAAACAGATTCTCATCTAAAAAGGCCATGTATATAAACAAAGCACAACTGAAAAAGCTAGAGAAGTATTTAGAGTTAAAGATCAGAGGCAACTAACTCTATACGAACCGCTTAAACAAAACAAAACAAAAGCCCATGTATGAAAATATCACAAAATTGCATAAAGATCTATGAATGTTTGCCCAAATTAAGAGTCATGGGAAAAACTTTACAAGATAGAGTTGTCCATAGCCTCTGGAATATACTAATTATCAAACCTGTTAGAAGGGGTGATTTGGTTTAAGTAGAAGGCTCTAAAAGGACAAGGAGAATGCCCAAAAGGACATGGATCGAAGTAGTAAGAAGAAATATGGTGACTTATGGTCTGACTAAGGGTATATAGCCTTTGATAGAGTAAAATAACAGAACACGATTCGTATAGCCAACCCCAAATAGTTGGAATATGGCTCAGATGATGATGATGATGATATAGGTTGACTCAATCACCTACGGCATGATTTGATAAGTATAGTGGTACATTGCAAAGTATTGGGTATCATAGGAGTAGTGCTGACTACTCAGTTTCTTACAAGACAACCTCGTGGTACTAAAATTCTTCTACTATATGTTGAGGACATTGTTATGATGGTTGATGACAAGGAGAGTATTGCAAGTCTCACGCAATACCTACATCATAAGCTTGACATCAACGATTTAGGCTCCCTCAAAAACTTTTTGGTATTGAGGTGGCGCCGCTAAGAGTAACCATCATTTTAGCATAAATATGTGCTTGTTCACCTTAAAGAATCGAGGAAGCTTAAACCAATTGACTCGCTCCTAGATCCTAAGTAAGATGGATCTCATTTCTGGTACTCCTTTGGAAGATGCAGCACTATATAAAAGACTTGCTGGGAAACTCATCCATTTGACTATTCCTAGAATTGATATCACTCATGTTGTGGAACCCATTAGTAAATTCATGATGCACTACAATCTAAACGTATAAGTTCTATCACCAGGATCTCACATGACCTCAAAGTCATCTCCTTGCAAGGAACTCTTGTTTCTCATAATGCAAGAGTTGACTCTCCAACACTTAATAGGCAGGCCATCCCAGTGATAGACATTCTAGCACAGCATATTGCATTTTTCTGTAAGCAATCTGTGTGACTTGGAAAAGTGAAAAACAACATGTTGTAGCCCAATCGCGTGGAGTGGTTGAGTATTGTGTAGCTTCTTCAACATGTGAGCTTATCTGGTTAAGGCCACTTCTCTCTGATATAGTAATTAATCTTGTATCTCCAACTCTGCTTTGCGATAACCAAGTAGTGATACTCATTCAATCGAACCTAGTTTTCCATTAACATACTAATATCTTGAGGTCAATTGTCACTTTGTTCGTGAAACAACGATGGTAATGTACTCGATATATGAAGACCTAAGATCAGCTTGCAGATATCTTTACCGTAGCAGTGGGAAAAACTCCCATGCACACACTTAGTTCTGAGTTGAGCATGCTTGACATCCATCCACCAGATTAGGCAGTATACACAAGAGTGCTGCGTACAGTCAGTAGAGGATTATCTGTATTGTAGCATTAAAGAGTGTCATTGTAGCCAAGGACACATGTAATTACCATACAGAGGGCAAACACATAGTCATGTCTCATATATATTCTAATGAAACCCTAGAGTACTATGACTTGGTCCATTTTTTATTCTCTACAATCGGTTACTTCTCTGCACCATATAACCCTAGGACCAATTCATTGGCTTTATAGAAGCAATATTTTTTCTTTTCCAATATGTTATTCATAAATTGAAATCTTCCTAAAGAAAACAGCAATTATTCGTATGGAAAGATCAATAATGCCACAGCATCAAGTGATGCAGTTCTAGCAATCATAGATACAGTAAAAAATCTGGAGGTGGAGTGTATCTAGATAAGTTAGTCCATAGTAACATGTGATCCAGATCATAAAACGCTGCATCCAATACAAAAACTACTCATCATATGGAATAACATTGGGGAGAAGTAGAATATTAGTACACCATTGCACGTAAGGTTATCCAAAGGAAATCTTGGTACAGGTCTGAATAATTGACA